>NC_040038.1:13036661-13344139 GCF_003713205.1 Coffea eugenioides | reverse complement strand
TATTTCATATGAATTGTATCTATGAGTGACAACATGTTCCCACACGTTTGTCACAACTACCTAAATTTTACTTTCAGCCCTTTCACTCTAACTAACCAAGCATGTCAAACTAAAATGCTCAATTTGGAATGAGTGGAGTAACAAGCAAAGTGCTAAAGAATCAATCGCTTCGAGGTCTGAGATGTAAAAACATCAATAATGATCTTCCTACATTGATTTAAGAGTATACTAGAGTTGCCTATCCCTACCAATATAAGTCATTTAAGAAACATATATACAAATACTTAGTTAAAGAGACAAGGAGGTGACACAAAAAGAAAAGGAAAGGAACAGAAAAAGGGATGAATAAGGAAATAAAGTATCTTGGAAAGCAACATCCACATCACTCCTGCTCCTGAAACTCATTTAACTAACAGAATCAAAAATAAAAGAATCCACCCATCCACTATGTGAATGAGTTAACACACCTGGTTAAAACCATAAAAAGGCATTTCAAAACAGGGAACACAAATACTGTATTAACATCATTTTCCCATCTTATTGCTACTAACACCCTAATACATTTCAAGCCAAACCTTCTGTAAGTAATGGAACAAAGAAATACAACAAATATAGGGAATGACATGAAAGCACCTCCAAACAAGTACTCTTGGTGGAAGGTAGAGAGACCTTTTTGCCAGCTGAAATCACCAATTGGGGAAAAAAAAGATAAGATGGTAATTAAGATTATGATAACAATCAATCAAATTCACAAAAGTTGCCAGAGGCCTTTACATTTACTAAGTGATTCTTTGCTGAGTAGTCTAGACATAATTCCTCATGGAACTTTCGTATGTCAGAAAACATATCCAAGTCAGGCAAGGGCTCAAGCTCCTGAAATGAAATTACTTAAGAACATTAAAACAGTTTATGATGCTAGATTACCACCAAAAAAAAGGGCTAGCCTTTAAAATATTCACCTCCACACTGCATAACTTACATGATAAAAACAGAGTCCTTTATTCCAGAAAACAAGGCAGAGAAAGATACCTTGATGTACTCATAAAGCGATGCATCAGAATGCAAAATAAGCTCACGGAGCAGCAGCAGAACTTCAGATGAACAAGCAACAGGATTTTCACCATCATTGTCAGATGGCGAATAACACAAAACCAATTTAGATACCAAAAACTGCATGAGCAAAGGCAACAGTATGAGAATAGCAACCTAAAACCAGATCCCCCCCCCCTCCCAAAAAAAAAAAATCGCTGCAAATGAAATAGTTAGAAACATTACCTGAAGTTGTTCACCAAGCACGCGTGTAGTCTCATCTGATGGACAATCTTTGTAAATCTTAAGCAGCGTTGAAATAATACGACAACATTGGTTAAGCAAAGCATCCCGACCAATACATTGGCCGACAAGGTTGAGAAGGTAACTAACAAAATCAAATGTCAAATTAATACTCAACAAAAATCTGGTTTGCATAAATGAGTACTCAATTTTGGAAAATGATGGGAAAAGTGCAAATATACAAACAGATTATAATAGTGGCAACAATAATTGTAATAACGAAATTGGATAGCCACAGTAACGGAAGCCCTGCTTCTTACAATTCTTGAGTAAGTAAAGTGGAACATTGATAATAAAGGCTTTCCAAAGTAACAATAAGGAAAAATATACTCCAATACTGGGGACAATTCACTCAAACTTCAGGGTGGCTTCCAGTCCTTAACAG
Source organism: Coffea eugenioides (assembly GCF_003713205.1). Classification (NCBI taxonomy): domain Eukaryota; kingdom Viridiplantae; phylum Streptophyta; class Magnoliopsida; order Gentianales; family Rubiaceae; genus Coffea; species Coffea eugenioides. The sequence goes on along the minus strand of NC_040038.1, from coordinate 13,342,422 downwards.
AATTGAAAAATAGAGGAATCAGGAATCCAAGGTAAGGTCCAAATTCTAGCATTCATAAGCAACACTGCAAGGGCTTTTACCGTAACTATTGGCATTCCAACAACATGAATACATTCAACATGATCATCCAATCATGCTATGCAAGATTTTTTTGCTTTTGCAATTTGATTGCTAATATTTCCATTCTCTATTTACAAAAGAATAAATACAGGCGACCAAATCCACATCAAATTAAACAGCAAACTTGAGGGATAACAGAACCATTTTTGCTATCCAATAATAACAGAAGTAGCATACTTAGCATGAAGCATAACAATTAACCAGAGCAGAAAGAATAAGTCTCCAAAAAATTAATTTCCTAGAAGTTCTAGACACATCGATTCAATGACCTTCCACTCCAGTTGATTTTAGAAATGAACAATTTATACTTTAGACGTGAACAATAATAAGAAATTTTGATAAATTTATCACATATATCTAATGTTACAACTCAAATTTTGCAAAATGAAGGATCTAAAATCACTTAAGAAAAATAATCTGTAAACTAAAGGCTTGATTTGTATCTTTAGAATTCAAAGGAGGAAAAAGAGAGAAGCCAGGAGACCAAGAGACTGGTAGTATAAAACCATATGCTTTATGAGCTATTTTTGAAAATTCTAATTATAAACAGTTTAGTTAGTTGATTTATCTAAAGTTCAATAAGCAGTATCAATATCATATGACACTGCATGCATCTTCAATTGCACACATGTGTGGCACTTAGGAAAAGATATACTGCATGCTCTACATAACATGCACCAGATATAACATTTTGTAATACTTATTCTCCAATTTGATTACATACTACAATAAGTATGTGTTGACCTTATAGAGAATATAAACAATGATAATGATCCACATTATCACAATACGATTATGACATTCTACAAAAAAAAAGGTTAGACAGGATATCAACAATTTTCTTTCCAACATGTTAGGTCTCTGGATCAGCCCAAGCACTGATCTGTGGAATTCCTATCATTACAAACTCTACTAAGTGACCAAATTTATTATGTGAGAGAGCAAAAGACAGATTGAGAGAGAGAGAGAGAGACATACACACACACAGAGAGAAGGCTCTACAAAATAAGTGCTAGACATAGACAGTGCATAAGAGATTACAAACTTTTTTCTTCTCATTACACAAAAATCAGGATTGATAACCAAAAAAATTTTAAAAAAACAAGAGAGAAAAGGCATCAAAAACATTTTAAAAAGAATCAACATTTCCAAATTCACCCAAAACATAAAAAATCTAGACCTTTCAAAGTTCTTTAACATAGCAAAAATGACCTAAAACAATACAAAATAGTCATGTGAAACAGAGATACAGCATGTGATTTACAGATTGTTTTAGATATATTAATCATGTAGGACATACTGGGACATGCAAATTGAACTACAGGATTGTTATAAGAACATACATGAAACTACTTGAAACACCAGCTCTGTGCCCAAGTACATTAACTAGCACCTCAATGCCACCTAATCTATGACATTTGTGCCTTTGATGAGCTGCTGCAGTAACTTTGTAATGCATCTCAACTATAAACTGCAAATTAGTAAGTTCAAAAGTAGTTACATATGATTAATCATGTACTATAAGTTATTCTTTGACCTAATAGACCAAAAGTCAGAAGTCTTACAGAAAATACTCTATCAGGTCGGAAAATATTAATTTTGTCAACCAGGCCACCACTTCTAGAACGATCCTCCCTGAAGCAAATACCAGTAATACATACTTCAGACTTGTAAAAAGAGAAAGAAGAAATGAAGAAATAACTAAAGAACTGAGTCAAGGTGAGGTGCCAAACATCTCCAAGAATCCATCAACAACAGTTTGAATGGCATGCACAATCGTATCTCTGGAAAAGAGAGGTGGTGCAGGGTCTGCGGAAGCAGCAGCAAGAGAAAAAAGATGGTTGACAATAGAAACCTGCATGCACAATGATGGCATTGAAAAGTCAGAATGTGTTTTCATGTTAACGCCACCAAATTCATTAAGATGCCAAGAAACTGCTATTGCAGAAGCACTCAGTAGAGATTATTAAATAACACTTGCACATGACAGACGAATCAAAAAGGAGTAATGATGGAAAAGGTAAAAAGAAAGAAATATAGCGCAAGCCATAGGGGAACAAGGTCTCTTGGGATCTCAGACCTAGGCAAAAGGCAAAGGGCACACCCCACCAATCAGAATCATATAATATGATTTATCCAGAGTTTTCAGTTATGTCTAATCTACAGCATCACTTGATGAAGGAATCAGTGTCAAGAACCCTTTCATTATCTTCCAAAGGAAGAAAGAAAGAAATAAAGAAAGAACAGAAGTGAAAAAATTAGGACGGAAAAAGAGATGCCAAAATGTGTAGGGGAAGAGTGCGAAAAGAAATGAAGATAAAAGTTCTTCACTTGGTTGACGTACTGTCATCAATTTGAGTAGGGCATATAACAGATCTTACATGCTATATACTTTGTTACAGCAACTGATTAGGGCATAAGTCAATCAAAACCGAAAAACAGAAGTAGAAATCAAAGAAAACATAATAAAAATTTTATGGAGATGAACTTCATGGCCTTGCACAAAGGCTGAGAAGGAGACTCCTATCTAGAAGCTGTTAGGCACTACATATTTGCATATAAATCAAAGCTTCATGAGGTAGCTTTTCAAACAACAAAAAGACCAACTAAAGGCATTGAGATACATATGAGGTAGTTTCATACAATGCAAAAGGGCAAATACACTTCCATTGTTAAAAAAATGTCAAATTATCTCAGTTCAAACAAAGATGTAAAATTGCAAAATGCCATAAGCGACAAAAAATTAATGTTAACTCAGTCAAACTATTGGAAACATTAAAAAAAAGACCTATCAGAACATAAAGTTATCTCCCCTTGGTAGAAGCAATCCCTATAGTCGAAAAAACAAAAACAAGGCCCTATCTATAATAAGAGATAACGCTGAATACCAACAATCGGTCATAATTAGTTTTTGAAAAAAAAAAAAAAGCTTCATATTCCCAATGAAAATATCCAACAAATACTCCGGTGTAGGAAACCTCTTTCCATCACAAACCAAAAGTGCTATTTTTGATAAAAGAACAAAAGCAACTCAATATCACTTGGAAATAGTTATAGCTCTATTGAAGGTGCACAATTTTCTTGTAGGTGTTAATTAAATTAACTACTGGCATAAATGACATTTCGTTGGTATATTAGGCCAACACAGATCAGATTAATACTCAAGTAAAAGCAAAGGAACCAAATCCCATGTGATTTTGATAAGAATAGCAAAAACTGGTTGAAAAAGATTCAGATCAGGAGAGATCAGTTTCTGTCTATTGCAGAGGGAATCGCACCTATGGAGATTCAAAAGAGATTGATTTGATCCAAGTAATAATTTTTATGGGATTCCCAATTGCTAGAAAATCAATCACGAGGAATTGAAGAACTACAGACAACACTACAAAAAGAATGCCAACAAAAGGAATAATACCATGTGCCTTTTGATGAGCTTGTCTCTCTCATTCTCAGATATCTCAGCAATCCTCAAAATCAAACTTTCCAGCACAGCTGATCCCTTTTGCCATCCAGTCTTTTTACTACAATGCAGTGCCATACAAACTGAAAACACATGCACAAAGTGAATCTTGACCAAAGTTGCTAGGGGCTGACAGGCAATCTGAAAAGAAATAAGTGCTTGTATCTGTCACTTAAAATATAAGTTAACTTGAGGATTACAAACTCAAAATGGTATTCCCCTAGTACTGAAAATACTCATAGCAGCTCAAAGACTTTTAGTGCAAATTGAAAGTTTATTCTGTCAAAATCAAGGCAGACATATACCAAGGCAGGAAAAATGTAATTTTGCTCAACAGCAAACTAAGAGATGAGTTTGCTAACAATAATCAGATTCAACTTTGATATAAAAGATATGCAATAGAAATTTTCCTACCTTAGCAACCCAATTCAAATTGGAGAAGTCCTCATTCAGGAGCAGAGCTGGAAGAAGCCATTGGCAACAGTACAGGATGAAATTACAAGGTTCCACACTCGAGACAAACATGTCCCTTATCTACAAGATCAACATTTTACCAGTATTAGATTAAATTATTTTTATACATTGAACAATTATGAGCAAATCATAACACTACACCAAAACATGAAATGATGCATTACCTCCACAAGTGCCACTAAACTTACGCCACAAGCAACCCAGCAAAAAAGAAGTGGCCCAATCAGCTCCTCCATATACTGTAAATTCCATAAAATCAAGCTATCAGTAAAAGGTACAAGCTATCTACTCACAATGAATATGAAATGGAATCAAGTAAAACCTTTTTTTATCACCTTTGCCCTGCTAGTATAATTTAATTCTCTCGATAAATTATCAAACACAGCAGTGACCAATTCCCTGAAAACAGAATTAGAAATATTCTAAATAAAGGAACAGGCAATAGAGAAGAAAAACACACAAACATCCTTTTACCTTTGAGAAGGATCAATTGCAGCAACAACAGACATCATAAAAACAGCCTGCATATGAAGTTTCAACATCAAGCAATGTGACAATGGAGGACAAGAAGGAAAAATACATCTACAAATTATTTTATCAGTTAATTGCATGACTTCAAATAGAGGCAAGACTGAAGTTGGTTCGAGGGTGTTCCTTGTATTCTATTTCACATCAGCGTATTCAGAAACAACATTTAATTTCTCTGATATACAAAAACAATATTTGGTTACTCTGATACAGAAACCGGATACACGGAACCACATAGCCCCACACACAAATACTAAATGAAAAGTACCTCTAACTCTATTTTCTCACTCTCCACTGCAAGATGCAAGAGGGTTGTTATCGTGGTTTCCAACAGGGATCCAGCTTGAGGACCAGCAGCCAAAACTTCCTTTGCTGTAACAACTCTATCTTTTGAGAAAATCACCAATCTTGGACCAAAATTGGAACTGTAACAAAAATTTTAAGAGTGATGTAAACACGTCATCCTATTTGTTGGGGCGGGCGAAGGCAGGACAGGACAGGAAACCAAATTAACATGAAAAAAGAAAAATGTTATAAACCATAACAAACAACCAAATCCATCAATTTATAAGCTAAAAATTAGAGCCCCAAAACCAAAAGAGCAGCCTACAGATCACAAACATGGTAGCCAACCAACATATCTGTTTAAAAGCTAACACGTAAGAGCTACATAAGAAAGAGGAAAGTATTCCTAGGGTAAATACATAACAAGCTAGAAACAAGGCTAGAACTTCCCAACTGCACTGTTTAGAGAATATCATATCTTAACAATGCCTACAGACACATACAGACAACAGCCATATGATCTTTGTAACTGATCCTGTTATACTGTTCCACCATGTCTCCAACTTTAGCTATAAAAAGTCCAGGAAGGCCAGCGAATGACAGAAAAACTAAAATGAAGTTAAAAGCAGAAAGGATGCCTCATGAACCATTGTAAAGCTGTCAACAAGCCAAACAAGCTTTTACAGAATAAGCTACAAAGCAACTTCGAAAAACCTACCATATATCTTGGAAGAGTTCATTGTGACCGTCCCAAGTTTGGAATAATACGCCAATTCGTTGTGCCAGGCAGAACCGAACTCGGTAATCAGAATCTCGAAGCATACCAAGCAACTTCTCAATCATGGACTAAAACAAATGCAACACAATCACTTTATCAAGATCAAGAAGAAACTCAAGCAAATGCTATAGGAGAATAATACATAAAATGTCATTCCACACTCAATTTTCTCAACAAAACAAGAAAAAGAAGTAATCACCTGACCAATTTCAGGTTTAAGCAACACAAAATCACATATGCAACCAATAAGCTTAGTACGCCCGCACCAATCAACTAGATTCTTCTCATCAACTTTGTTAATCAAATCTCCAAGAGAAATCAATTCCTGTCAGTTCAAAAGAAAATTCAGATATTCAGGAACATCTCATTCTACAAATGATAAAGAATCACAGACTTCTTAAAAGAATCTTAAAAATAACAAAACAGCTCCCTGTTTTGCCTCGTATTCACAACAAAAATGATAGAAACAACCAGAAACTTGCAGCAGTAAAATTCAATGCTTCAGATGCAGTGATAAACTAGGAAAACACAAATACAACTAGAGACCAAATAATAATGTAGATACATGCCTGAAATGCAAACATTGGACTTGCTAAAGACTAGCCCCAAAAATTATCCTCCACTGCCAACTTCTATTGATGAACTTGTGAAAACAGTGAGTGCAGCCAAGATAATGAATAGATCCAGGAGATTGCTTATTATTTTCAGCATTGCAATTTTATCAGTACATGCCTTTCTCAAGGTCACATATGACACCAAATTTTATTCACACTACTCAATTTGACAAGACTATTCTCCTCATCATCTCCTCTGACTGTTCAATACAAATTTAAGAGAACCTAATTATGTGAGAGAACTTGTGGAAAGAAGATGGGATTTATACTTTTCCGTTTCTTTCATGTTTTATCTTTTGACCATGTCTCAAAAGTACAAAACAAGCACTCAAAACATACTGGAGCTTTGGTAAATGATATACCTGTTATGACGCATTTTCACAGTTATGTACATATGAATGTCCAATACACGTGCACAGAAATTCATATCAAGAACTATAAACTCAAGAGTAAAAGCATACAAATGACAGGCTTATATCCTCAGTAAGACACCCCAAACTGTTTCAATCAAGCATTTGTCAACACTAAATACCTCTTCAGATATTCTATCCCATAATGAAGAGACATTTTTATCCTTTGCAGTTCTTGCCAACAAGATGTTGCGCACCAAACTGCAGATGGCATCAAGGGTACGAATGCACTGGAGTTTGAGGTTTGCTTGCATATCTACAACATTATTCAGAGACATAATCTGTGGAGAAAAGAATTGATTAAGATGAAAATTATTAAGCACAGTCTTCAAAGTTCAAAGAAAAAGAAAACTGCAGCTAGAATTGCCAAAATGAAAATAAGACTCAATCCATTACAGTACCAATTCAGAAACTCTTCTATGGGAAGACCAGTGAGGATGCTGGCATAAACAGGAAACAAGATTTTCCAGCACCTGATGGAAAATTCTGTTCAATATCATATTTATGTACCAAAATGATGGTACCAGTATTGCAATGTCAATAACAATCTCTTAAAACAAACACTGTAAGTTAAACATAACATACCCTTTGGTTGCCGTCCTTTTCAATAAGGTCAAACAAGGTATCCCACGTTAGAGAAGGCAAAACTGAGAAAAAACTGGAAATGAAAGACAAAACATCCATCTTCAGATTTTCAGATGAAAAACCGAACCCATGGGTAACTTTCCCACCCAAATTTAAAATATCCATGTCTTTAGAATCACTGTTGACATCCAACTCCATATCCACAATGATGCTTTTACTATTATCGGCTGGATCATTCTGTAACATCTTACTATCAAAATCATCAGGGAGATCTACTCCTGAATAAACATCTTTTCCATTATCAGAACATGCATCATATAGTTTAGCTAAACCCTTCAGAAGTCTCTCAATAGATTCTACAATCCCAGTATAGATTACAACGTCGATATCATTCTTATCTCTCCATTTGCTAAAAAAAGGAGAGGAAACAAAACTGTTAAATGAAGCAACAATAGAATCCATGCTATTAAAAACAGGACTGGAGCCTGCACAACCACATCTGATATCGTTATGAGTTCTTTCTAAGATTGAAGCAGACTGATCCAACAACCCTATCATGTACTCTCCCAGCTTGGTTAAGAAATAGGACTTCTCATCTCTATTCCTGAAAGTGCACAAAAGATTGAGACATACGAAACATAAGAGTACTAAATTCTCATGCAAAAAGTCAAACTAACTTGTGAATAACAAATTACACCTAATTCCATGAAAAAATTTGGAAGCTGAGAAAGACAATTCAACAAATGAAAGAAAAGGACAAATCAGATTTTTCCTCGAGAGTACAATTCTACAATCTGCATACATGCACAATTCTAGAAAAGGTATAAATAATGCAACCCTAAAACACGCAAATTCAAAATGAATCAAGAAAGCCTTATACTTCAGAATAACAAAACCTGCATTTTAACCAGAATCAGAAGTAAATTCTGGTTAATTATCCAACATAGAAAACATAGACTAGTCAATTTTCATGAAAAAGTCAAATTCACTCGTTAATAACAAAATAAACCTAAGCCACGCAAAAATTTGGAAGCAGAAGTAGACACTTCAAAAACTAAAAGAAAAGGACAAATTTAGAGATATGCAAAAAGTTAATAAATTATAATCAGAAGCTACTCCTGAATAGATTATATATTTTAGCTTGTTTTGCCTATTAAAATATCTAAAATCTAGGACAAAAGTAAATGATGACATCAAAAAAACTGATTTTCCAAAATCAGAAAACAAAATCGTGTGAAATAATCAAATAAGAACACCACCAATGTGAATACACAAGTCTAGTTTCAAAAGTTGCAATTAAGAATGTCACCACACTTCATCCAATTTGTATGGAATATAAGCAAAAACACAAAGCCGAGATATATATATATATATATATAGAGAGAGAGAGAGAGAGCATTTTCATATACTAGATTAACAAACCTCATTGAACATGAGCAGTAAATCAAATTAGATAAGAGAGCGCATGTCAAGAAGATATCAGAAAGAAGCATCTTCTTAATCTCTATCTCCTTTAGAGCTTCAAGAGTACAAATTTCCACTTCATGACATAGCAAATCTCTTAACTTCATTGGAAGATGCACATTTTGGTAGCATTCAGGCAGACAATCCTGATTCCATGACATCAACTGATAATCAGACAACATAACACAGGCACCTTTCATGAAATGAAGCAAAAGATACCAACTGTAGCACCTGAGGAGTGGATTCATGACTAATGCTTGCAAGGACTTCCACAGAGAGTTCAAAAAACTCATGCGCATTTTCTTGCTCCTGTTCTTCTGCCTAAATAACAGTGGCAATTCACCACTTATCCAAATTCATAAAAGATAAAACATTAAAAAAATATATAACAAACACAAGAATAAAAAGATAAACATACCATAACCCAGTTCATTCCAGCTTCAGGAACAGAGTGTGACAAAGGCGCACAACCAGCACAAAGAGCATAAACAGCTGGTGGCAACATCACCACCAATTGGTCATTTAACATAGAGGACTCCTGCAAACAACAAAAAAGGCAACAATCAACAAGTTTTAGAGCAACATTTTGGGAGTTAAATTCCCTACCAACTAAATGAATGTTTAAATCATTTTCACGCTGCTATGACAGAACAGTGATAACATTGGCACTCTAATTCTATTATCGCTGCTTCATTTACCATTTAAAGTTCCTAAAACAACAGTAACCTTCTAATATCTCATAACATAATCGTGAAATAATATTAAAAAGTATCTATATAAATTTTAATACATATTGTTATTTTTAATTTCTATCCTAAGAAACAGCTTGATGACAGATTAATTTGCTAATACAAGTTTACAGTCGACTTTGCTCGTCTAGAAGTATGAACAATATAACATCCACATACAAATAGAATATTAAGCAATCATTTTTAAATCATTGAGTCTCATCAAATTCTTTTTCTTCACTACCAAAAAAAAAAATGCTATTGACTCGGAGACTATATAATAAAAAGTTATTAATGTACATTAAAACAAATTCAAGTCCCAATATTGCCACCCTAACAAAAAATACACACAGGGTACAAAAGTTTTTCAGCTTTATGTTAATTCAACAAAATCACAGCTTTTCACATTTTAGCAGTTCTCAGAGGACACAGCTGAAGAAGTAAAGCTGACAAAATACATGCAGGAGAATCTAGTGGACATACAACAGGGACATGCGTTGTCCTATAAAATGCCAAGTATCTAAAAGATCAGCACATATAAACACACCTTCCAGTTCAGAAGAGCTAAAACAGCTTTTAAGAGATTCTGTCTGACATGCAAAGCCTCATGCAGATCACCCTGTCAAGATAACAAGTATCAGACTTGCATATGAAAATAACACCTATGTTCAAGTGCAAAATGTGGAAGAACAATCTCAACGATGCAGCTTATTGAGAGAAAGTACTAAAAAGAATGAGAAGATTAAATGCATTGGCCATCTAAATATCCTATTAATCCAGCCCCAAATTATTCTGCATTAGATTATGATCAAATCCATAATTTGAACAACATGAAGCACATGCACTCCTCTCTTATGCTTGTCTTTTAAACTCTTCTCCAGGATAATTCAAACTCTTCATGTTATGATCTTGGCAACAACTAAAACAGGATGAAGCCAGAACTTTTCGTCCTATGAGCTTAAGCCTAGCTTAAACAGGAGAATAATTTCTAAAATATAAACTGTTTAAGCAAAAAACACTGATTCTGGACAAAATACTTATTAAAATTATGGCACAATGTAAAAGTACTGTTTATGCAATCCTTTAGCACAAAACTTCATGTATGAAATCTTTGGATGCGTACCATGGTATGCTGCTTCCACTCAACAAAACTAATTTTCCACTTGGCAAGACTCAACAACATACCCGCCAAGTAACATTATAAAATGAACCAACTAGATAATTAGATTGACCAAAGACAATAGTTGTATGGCAATAGAAACACAAAATTAGTGACCGAGGCACCAAGCTTAACACCCCAAACAATCTTAAGATAGCAGTTTATATGTTAGCTGAAAAACACCAAATGTCTCCAATACTTCTTAGTGGAAAAGCTGTCTTTATGAAAGCTGAAAACCAGTATTACTTGTAACAAAACAGAAAGAAAATTATCACCACAAGTATAGTTTTTCCAGGATAAACATACCAGAAATATTATCATAGACAAGCCTAAGAGAAAAAAGCCAGTTGAGCACTTACTTGAGAGGCTCTACTAGAGAAGTAGCAAGACACAAAGCACAAAACAGATCTGAAAGAAGTCACGACCCAAAGTCAGAGATTTGTTACATTTTACATGATACCAAAAATAAAATAAAATAAAGTCACCAAAGGTGAACCTAATAGATCTTAGATCCATGCAGTCGGACATGAAAAGGCAAGTAATTAATTGATAAGAATAAATCGTATTTTAACAGAAAGAACACCAGAATCATGTACACTATGCTGCACAATATTGGACTAGCAATTATTTACATTGAAACAAAAGGAGGAAGAGATTCGCAGTGGGATATGAAAAGCCAAGTAATGAATTTATGAGGATAAATTTATCTTCAAAAAAGAGGAAGGAAGATATACAAGACTTTTAACTTATAAAAAGCCCGAGGCATCAAGACCTTTTCATGTGTGTCCCGATAAAGAGATGGAAAGATGCTAAAAGTGGAACAGCAGAAAACACCAAAATCACCACGCTGCACAATATTGGACTAATTGGCTTTTCTTACTGAAGTTATTTTAATTGAAGAAAGAGGAAGAGACTTTTCCATGTTGTGCTTAACCAATCAATTAAAAGCTGCTAGACTTCTTTTTCTTGTTTCATCATACTGTTGCTAAAAAAATGGTAATCAGCATCCAGGATAAACATCAACAGTTTCTTATAAATGTTAAGGGTTTCATGCTCATGAGAAACAAAATTACAATCACTATATTACTGGTTTAGGCAACTGCAAATTCAATATGACAGTAAAGATATTAAAGGTGCTTGCATAGAAAGGTAAATCTAGTCACCACAATTACTATTTCAAAATGAGCACATACTGTTATTTTCCAAGATAGGGAATGTTGCTAGAAAAGCATGCTAAGTCAAAGGACTTCGTTACGAATTGTTTGCAATAGGAAACTATGAAAGTCAATAAAAGTTCCAAATGCCAAAATGACTATGGCATAATTCTGGAATTGGTATTCATATAAAAGAACCCTTGGGCACTCTTATGACACTAAACCAAATGTATTTCAGAAACCAATGCTCAGAGAACACCAATTTCTATCACAAACTCTATTTCAGGGATGACATCTTTAACTGGAGACTGTATGCCCTATGAGCATGTCACCACCATAACTAAAGGAAAAATTATGCCAAAAGTTGAAGGGCTGGGTAACTTTCAGCACCAGCAGGAGAAGGTTGGAAACAATTTCCTAAAATGCAAATATTAGATAGAACAACTATTATTTTGTCACAAAGTTTCCTAAATAAATACCAAAATTGAAACCATAAGGAGCAGGAAGACTAGGAGCCACTTCTCTTTCATGGACACTGTTTAAATGATCCAATACCATACGAAGAGCACCAGCAAGCAAACATTTTATGTTTTATGAAGACTGCACAAAGAACCCACACTCAAAGAGGCCGAATGTGCAGAAGTACAAAAACTGTGTATTAGTTAGTGTGTACAGTCAAGCAAATCTTACACTGATGGTAAATGAGTGAATAACCGGAGATCCCATATATCTCGAGGAACAGTAAATGTAATGAGCTTATCCTGGAAACATGATGTCATCAGAAAAATTATATGGGAATTGCATAGATGCCACTAGCAGATATGCCTCTAAAGACATGTTTTGCATTGATAAAACAGATATGCCTAATAGAAAAGGATCTTAAGTAAACAACAATATTCTACTTACGCTCAATATCATGTTGCGAAGAAGCACTAAAGCGGCTTCCGCCTGAACATAAAGCAAAATGTAAATGTGTATAAATAGGAAGCATAAACAGCACCCAAATATTTCTAGTATCTGAGCATCAAGAAGTTCTGACAACAGATAAGCAAGTGAGCAGCAACTTTCCTCAAAAGTTGAGATCTAGTCTGTGTGTGCATGAAGAATTCTCAAGATAAGAGGAAGAGGGGGGGGGGGGGGGGAGGACTTCAGATATGGCACATTGCTACATAATAATGGTAGCGAGTGCTGCTTTACCTTATTCTGAAGATAATTAAGATTCTCAAAAAACAATCAATATCCTGACCATCAAATATTATATACGTAAACATTGTATATCTCATGAACAATAATTTATTATCTAAATCCCTTTTGAAGCTCAAACATCCTATTAATTTAAATTACTCGAGTAGTTATCTGTAAATGAATATCAATTGTGACTAATTTATGAGTTGCCCTGAACACATGTACTGCAACCCATTATTAAGGTAATGGAAATTAAAACCTAGTAGCAGTTACAAGTAGAATCAAGTTCATGCAATATCTTTTTTGTTTCATCCGTAAAAACATCGAAAGCAGATTCTCCCTTAAACTTAACAATTTTTTATTAAATTGAAATTGCAACCAGACCAAGATTGAAGCTGCTATTTGCTGATAAAAATACAATTGTTAAATAAAGAGATGACAACTTCCATTTAATGAATGTCTTCCAAATGCCATTCTTTTTGAAACTTCATTCCCATCCCAACCCATAACCCTCTGCCTTTCTCTTTTCTCACTCATCAATCATTACATAGCCTAAACACAGAAAAGCCAGAAAAAGGTAATATTCTTTAGATATTTCAGAGCTCTATTACGTTGATGATGCAGTCAACAAAGAGCTCAAAAAGATTTTAAGCTAAAAGATTGTCTTTCTTCAGCTTCAATTAGACATCTGGCAAAGATTACAGCCTATTTGGAAGTTGGACTGCATCAATTAAGATTCTTTATTTAAGTGTTATAGTAGTAGATACTTAAGTGTCTGAGTTTAGTAAATTATAGAATTTTAAATCTTAAAGGAGTATTTTGGTCTTTTGTTTACTCATAAGAAGTTCTGAAACACTGTGTCATTGACTCTTATTTTGTTATTTGATTACATTAGGAAACTAATTGGAGTTGCAATTGTAATAGGAAGTTCCAGAAAAATTTTACAAGTATTTTGCTTGTGTATTAGAATGGCAAATAGGATCTCAATTCATGATAGGTTTCCATCTTCTAGGAAAGTTTGTCACTTATAAGTACTCTTGTTACTAGGTTATTCTTCATTAAGACCAATTAATAAAGAATTGAGCTACTAGGTTGTTCTTCATTAAGATTGATTAATAAAAATTTGAGTCGTTTGTTCAGTTGTTTTGTTCTTCTTCCTCCAGATCTCCCTAAATCCCTTCTTCTTCCCCACCTTACCATTCACCAACCCAAAATTAAGTACAGAATTTTCCCCCAAAACTCTTAACAGTTCATTGATGTCATAATTTGCAAAATACAATATGATAAACGAAATTTCAAGAGTACAAGCGGAGTATGAGTGACATGTGTAGCCATTGTATATTGTTATCCATTTAACAATCTTTACCAAATAAGTGTAATGTGTCAACTTATCTAAATCAGGTATCAGTGATGTGTAGCCATTGTCTATTGTTATCCATTTAACAATCTTTACCAAATAAGTGTAATGTGCCAACAGATCACCTATCGTAGAATAGACACTAATAGGTATACTTAGAAGATGACATCTGTAGACCAAAACTTACAACTGAAATGATATTACTGAATATTGGCAAACCACGAACAGTACAGCTCCATATTGTATGCCAAAATTTGTCAAACTGCAGAAGTTTCCCCAACAGCCAAGTCAATAAAATCAAACAACAGATACTAAGAAGATATGATATAGTTGCACAATCTGCATTTACACTATACAAATGAAGCAATTATCAGAGGCTTAGGAGACTAAATTAGAAGTTCCCAGTTTCTTAAAATACAAGCCTTCTAAAAATATTTTGCAGTTCTTCCTCCATCCAAACCAATGCCAACATTATCTACACAAATATCTGTAGTTGTTCTTCTATATAAGCTCGAATTTGAATTGCAATTTTGATGACGGTAAACCCCATCAGGGTAGCATAATATAGAGACCACTCAAAAAAATTCTTGAAATTACACTTAAGTCAAACAGAAACATTGGGCATGTGGACACTGCTACCAGCAAAGCCAAAATTGTAGTCAATAACACCAACACTGCCACCACAGACTCAAAAACTACAACCCAAAGATTTAACCACCAGGACAAAGAACATGGCCACCATTATCACATAAATTAAATGGCCCCTGAAACCTACACTAAACGATCATTTGCTGATATTAGCCAACATGTTTACTGTTCACATCTCATTGGAAGATATATGCCAATACACAGCAGAATCCAGTGAGAACACACAGTCTTCGAACCAATGAACTTGCAAGAAAGAACATAGAAGGTTTCTAAAATCCTTTTGGTGTAGCTTAAATTTTCTACATGGAGCACTAAAGCAGCTGATATTGTGCAGCTAATTTGATGAACAAATACAAAACGAGGTCTGAAACTTAAGAGCATCAAACATTTCCTCAATGATCAGAACTATGATTTCTATTGGCTGTAAATCAAACCAAGTATTCACCAATTACCTCGTTCATGAAAAAAGATGACTTTGGTGAAAGGTCCCCTCTTGAACTAGGAAAAAGCACCAAAGAAGAAAGTCTCTGCAGACTCCTACAGATGCACATAAGTTCATGGAAAAAATCATTGGGAAATGTAAGAATCAAATGACACATTGTACCAAGGAGTATTGAGTTTAAACTTTCAAAAAAGTTAACTACTTAAAATCACATACACTATTGTAAAGTGTTGAAAAAAAGATATGTAAAGGCAGCACGATATCTTCACCAATATGACTCCACTTCATGTTAGATGCAAGTAGCTTACCGCAAAGTCCACAGCAGGCCATCATAAGTATGCTCCACATTTGCATCATTTATGATTCTGTTGGAAAACGTAGCATCCCATGTTATCACTGAATTTGAGAAAACCATTTATGCAAACTAGGTGTACTATGTAATGATAGGAGAACATGTCTCCACATCAAAGAATATGAGAAATTGACGATGCAACGTGATTAACTGTATGTTTAGAAGGTCAGCCATCAAAGCATTTCAATGAAGCAATAGAAATATTTGACAAATGAGTATCACATTTACAAATCAGAGCAATTAACAGAGCACATATATTTGAGTAACAACACAAAAATGACATGGACTTAAGAAACGCATCCCCACACCCAACTTCCATCCCAAGCAATAAACGATACCTTCTGATATATGAAATTGTTCACCTTCAAAAAGGCACAACTTTACTTAGCAAAATAGAAACCATATAGTATCACATGCCGACTAATATCTACCTGTCAAAGCTTGCACATATGCTTTCGAACCAATAGATGATAAGATCCTTTCTGATGCGATTAGAGTAATTACGAATAAGAAAACAGAAAGCAGCATGCCTGCCAAACAAACGGTCAATATTACCCACAAAATAAAGTAAGACTATGCGAGTATTACTGAAGCATAATTAAGTTAATCACATCTCACAAAAAACAATAAAACCAAAACACTATTTGTAAGAAGACAGTGGCTCACACTGATCCAAAACAGTAATCAACTGACAACAAAGAGCACTGCACCCTAGACTTGCTTTTATTAATGAGGATAATTTCTTTCAGAAAGAACCAGGCAGTGACACCAAGTCATCTTGACCCAAAAAATGAATTTTAAGAAAAATATTTGCTTCTAAATAAAAAAAATGATTTCAGACCACCAACTAAAGAAAATAAAATAGAAAGCATCCCATCATGTTCTATTTTGACAAACTCCAGAATGCGCTTTGAAGAATGGGGAAACTGAAGATAGTATGAAAAAGGAAGAAAGGAAAGTAAAAGAAATGTATTACATGATAAGAAAGATGTTTCCAGAAAACAAATGCTTCCAAAATCAATCTCTAAAGAAACAAATGATCCCCAATTTTAAAATCTCCCTCCATTACAAATACTCTATGAAACCCACCATGACCACTTTCCATTCATCAGCCCATCTTTCACTTGTACCACCATGTGCTCTCTCCTTGCTCGTTTTTCAGCTGATGCTGGTTTCGATGTGTTAGCGCATGCCTGAAGAAAGGAAGTCAGAATATTGAGTAACATTCACCTTAAGTGCAACAGTCATTAAACTTTGGCAAACTCCATCTGGTTAAAAGACAAGAAGTTGAGTAACCAGGGCAAACAGCATGTATACTTTAGTTGCAAAAAGTGCCTTAGGAATTACACGTTGATAATTTACAGGAAAAAAGCAAAAAATCTCATAAAGAAAAGCCTCAAAGTTGAAGAAGCTGGTTCTAAAGACAGTGAAAAATACTATAGAACCCTAAAGAAAGAAATAAGCATATGAAGGAAGAAGGGAACAAAGCACAGCATAAATGCTGCTATAGAATCATGAAAATTGCAGAGCACATACCCGCCAAAAAACAACAGCTGCGAGCTCCAAGAACCTTTGCTGTGAGCGTGTTAAGATACCACATTTTTCATCTCTTGTTATGTCATTCCTACAAACAGTGGAATAGACAAATTTTGCAATAAAACTCCAAAGAAATTTTCAACCCATACATTGAAGAAACATAAACTAACCAGGGTAAATTACTGCTGGAAGTAGTCATTTGATCCAGTTCCTTGCTTAGCACCTCCTTGAGTTGTTCTAACAAAGCATTCCCATCACCAGTACCCCTGGTCAAATTCAGTTGCAACCTTGCATAAAGAACAAGCGCATCCTGCAAAAAAAGGCCAGGAGAAAACTTTTAGGCCAATTCTGATATGCGGAATTAGCGAAAGGTTACTATGCAAGGCATAAAATACCTTTAAGCTTCGATCATGTGTAGTTAACCAGCAGCGGAACACAAATTGCTGAACAGCATCATGGATTTCAAGGTTTTGGGAATCCAAATTTGGACCATCCTTTAACAAATATGTGTTGAGGCATTCAATTAGCTTGCGTGAAATTTTCCCCTCCTCCCTTGCATCCACCAGAAAAAGTTTAGCAAATGGAATTCCAGCTTAAAGCCATATCACCACACCAAAAGGAAAAAGTGAATTGTGCCGAGAAGACTCAGGAAATATTACCTGATATGACAGAAAATTCCAATGAAGCTCTTGACGATGTCCTCTCGAAGATCAGCAGGAAAATCTCCAGGAGGATTTTCAAGAAGAGAGTGAAGAGTTAAAATGCAACGAAAGACCTCCTCTTTAGGATTCGAGTAGCCACTAGTTTTCACATCCAAGCTTGTTTCCACTTTTTCCATATACAAAAGCACAAGACCTTTGACCAAAATCAAAAAAAGGAACTTCAGAAAAAATAACAGTAAACCATAACAGATATAAGATCTATACAACAGTAGGAAAAGCATACTCACCAGAGTATACGCGCTTTCTGATATGTAAACGATAATGTTGTACTTGCAACAGGTGCCGGAGAATGACCCCATACTCAGATTGAAAGCTGGGGACATCTCTTAAGACATCCCAGATGTGATTAAAAAGCAATTTCACAACAGGAACAAGAAGCAAATTCTTGCCTGCAAATAATCCAACAACAACTATATCATTCTACTATAGACAGCTGTTAGATCGTTTACATAATCAATAGGAATATAATGGCAACAGAACTCAGAGTTATTGTTTTCACATTTCTAAGATATTTGGGAAATGAAAAATGAAAACCGTAAAGCTTTTTCCAGAGTTTTACCATATCAGTATCTTCTCATGTTTTCACAACCTGATGCAAATTATCTAGATTAATCACATTAATTCAACTAAATGCATGACCAAGGGAATATTTATATCCATCATAACACTCACTAGAACTAAAATGAATTTTTCCTAAAGTCCTACGTGTTAGAATCTTCACATATTTCCTTGAGCTGATGCAAACAAACTAACTAAATTTATATCAATAATTTAATCAAATTCACAATCAAGGGAAACATTTCTATCCACCATTTCACTAACCGGAAATAATGCGAAGTTCTTCCCATAGTTCTACCACATTAGAATCTTAATATATTTCTCTACCACATCTTAATCAAACTAATCTTAATAACTCAAACAAATTCATTACGGAGGGTATATAGGTTTCTACGATTATACTAACCAGAAACAATGTGAAGGTTTATTCCAAATTTCTACCAAAACAGAATTCTTGGATATTTCCTCAAGCTCATGCAAATTAACAAAATTAAATTCAATGATTCAATCAATCTCACTACGAAGGGGAATATATATATATATATATCTATTACATTACTAAATAAACCTAATCTGAAGTTCTTACCAGAGTTCCACATATTAGAATCTTAACAGATTTTCAACTAATACCAATAATTCAATCAATTTCACAACAAACCGGGAAAAATGCAGCTATATCAATACAAACCGGAAAATTTAGGATCCTCAGCACGTTGAACTACAATCCTAAGAGTCTTCGCAAAACCTAATTTCGGCAAACGCTTTTTGCTTGATTGTATCTCCAGCGTCACACATTGTGTAAGCAACGATATAATAAACGGCCATGTCTCCGCTGCTCAAAACATCAATCAAATTAACCATTCGATTATTCATTAAATTTCAAAAAATCAATAAATATGACTACTGATGAAAAAAGAATTTCTTACAGTGAGGAAGTTCATCAGGTTTAAGCAATGCAGATTTTTCCGAGATGTATTTACAAAATAGGATCGATCTTTCGCCTTCAAGCCAAGTATTCAACAGCTTTATCCCATCCTTTATCACACAAATTCAAAAAAACAATTAGTTCATTTTTAGAACAAATTGCGAAATCATAATAAAAAATTAATATCAATTACTTCTCTGGCTTTAGCTTTATCGGATGAGAGTTTGGAAACAATCTCTTGAACATCTCCGGAAGTGACCTTGGCGGTCATATTCGAAATTTCACGCCAAACTCTTCGTCGCCGTCGCCGTCTTCTTCTTCGTCTTCTCAGTAATCAAATACTTATCATTCAATCGGATTGGTTTTTTACAAAATTCCGATGAAGTTCGATTATGCAGATGGAATTTTGGCGGGAAAATGACGAGTCATAGATAAAAAATAGGGTTTAAGGCAAAATGAGAACAAGAAGGGCTTTTGTAAACGGTGACGTCAGAGAATCATATGACGCGGTGGATTTTTTTTTTTTTTTTTTTTTTTTTTGGGTTTTGGTAGGCTGGCGCTGAATTAGCGGACTGGACTGGTCAGAGACGGAGACTTTATTTGAGAATTTAAGATCCTTTTTTTTTACGAGGTTTGATGTAATTCGTAAAAATGTATTCTATTCTATGTAGGAAAACATTTCTATAAGATTTTTTTAAATGAATATTCGATGTTTTGATGAAAATTTTGAAAGTCTTTTCTCTTTGTGCTTTACATTATTTCTCTTTTTATTTCTAAAATTGTGATCATGAAATTAAAAAGTGCGGCTCCAGTTCCGTATAGATTAAGTATTTTTCAAAAAATTTTACTGTAACTGTGTAATAAAAAACTTGTGTTTAGATCCTTGTTTTTGGAGCTGTTTTTGAAAAACTGTTTTTCACATCCCAAATGCTACAGTAAATGTGTATTTCTAAAACAACTCCAAAAACAGTGGATAAGTGTTTCTTGACGTATTTTTTTTGAAATATTTTTAGAGGTATTTTAGTCCTTTTGGAGGATGTATTTTGGATATTTTTTAATTTTAAAATTTTTTTAACGTATTTTTTACCATTGTCACCCACCACCTCGACCACCCCTCTCTGTCCTCCTCTCTATTCTATCTCCCTTTTCTTCTCCGCCCTCCTCTCCTCCTCTCCCCCTCCTCGTCTCCTCCCTTTTATAGTAAGACAAAATTCTGCTTTCACTAAGCTCATGGTATTTTATAAGTATGGATATAGATGTATGTTTTGATTAAAGAAGTTGGAGGCTCAGAATAACGTCAAGTTATTGTCTATGGTATTCAATTTCATCTTTAAAATAACCAATGGATTTCGGACCCGAGGCTGGAACTGTTGCAGAAGCAACCATTCCTGACGGTTATGTGCATTTTGCACACGACGTAACTCTATTTGCACACGATGTAACTTACTTTCAACAACGCGTAAGTATGGATATAGATATATGTTTTGATTAAAGAAGTTGGAGGCTCAGAATAATGTCAAGTTATTGTCTATGGTATTCAATTTCATCTTTAAAATAACCGATGGATTTCGGACCCAGGGCTGGAACTGTTGCAGAAGCAACCGTTCCTGACTGTTATGTGCATTTTGCACACGGTGTAACTCTATTTGCACACGATGTAACTTACTTTCAACAACATGTAATTTTAGAACAAATTTTGTAGGTCACACACATGTTATTAAGAATGAAATATAAGACGAAATCTGGACCTTACAAATTTTTTTTGGCCAAATCATGGTCGTAAACTGCCAAGGACAGTTGCTATCTGCAACCATCCGTGCCCCTCATCCATGGATTTCTTTGTGAACTGCCTTATTTGCCTGTCTATGACAGTTCTGTACTTGTCAAATAAGGAATTTAGAAAAAAAAAAAAAAACCACTCTCTAAGTTGTGGTTTTCTCTCTCTAGTTTGAGATTCTCTCCCCAAGGTGGGAGCTTTTCAAACAATCAAAAGTTCAAACTTTCAAACAAAAGCATTTGCGCTCTAAAATTCAGCAAACACCACCACCAACACAAATCGTGATCCAAGAACATTAAACACATTAGATTCCAACTTGGAATCTTTGTATTTAATACACTAGCTTCCATCTGGGATCTTCGTACTTACCAGAGACATTAATGCAAAGGTGTTGGCTGGAGCTTCCCCAGAAAATCCAAGTGGCAGAGATGATATACACCCAGAAACAACATAGCTGACCATCAAAACATGATTACTAGCAAGACAAAAATGCAGGCGTGAAAATATGGAAGGAACAAAGACTACTAAATAGGCGGTAAACATACTAGTTACAGCTATGGCCCAGAACCTTGTGTGGATTTCATGAGCTAAGACTTTCATAAATCCTTTAACCTTGCAAGCTCTGTGCCTTTTCACAATTTTTCTTTTTTATGTTGTTTTTATGCTGTTCTAATATCCTTTAGCCTCTTGGCTCTTCTGAAAGTTTTTGGGTAATTTCTTGAATGTTTTGAAAATTGCACTGCTTTACTTTGTTTTTGCTGTCCTAGTTAGTTTCATCTTAGGAGTGCTTGGATCTATTACATTTGGTTGTGATTAACGAAAGAATCCCCTAAGTATTCGGACTGCAAGTCATGGAGGACGATCTAGCAGAGATAGTTCAAAGATTTGCTTTGTCATTGTCAGAAATGCGGGGAGCTGAATTAGATGTAAACGATGCTGACAATGGAATAATGGAATGCCAAAACAGCTTGATTGGAAGAATTAAGAGTGAAAAAATAGCAAATTTCACAGGTGTAAAGAAGTTTGTAACAGCAGCATTGGGTACCCTGAGGAGCTAAGAACAACTGAACTTGGACCAAATCTGTTCCAGTTCCTTATCCCAAAAGTGGAAAAAAGGGAAAAAATTCAAAATGAAGGACCATGGATTATAAATAACCAGATTCTGGTACTTAGACCATGGAAAGCAGGGATTCAAGAGGATGAATCAGCTTAATTTAGCTCCATTATGGGTACAGGTGTGGAACTTTCCTATACACTGGATTGCCAAGGAAGTTGGCAGGAAAATAGGGAGTATATTTGCAGAAGTGAAGGAGGTAATCATACCACAAGGGGGAGGAAAAGAAGGAAAACATTTGAAACTATGGGTTACCATGGACTTAAACCAACTTCTTCCCAGAGGAACAACTGTGAAATTGGATGGAGGTTATAAATGGTTACAGTTTAAATATGAAAGATGTCTAGATTTCTGCTATCATTGTGGAATGATTTGACATAGTGAGAGGAGCTGCAAGACACAAATAATACTAAGCAGAGAACAAAATGAGAACCAATATGGACCTTGGCTGAGAGCAGGAGGAGGGAAATTGTCACCACAGAAGAAAAATACCTACTCTCACAGTAAGGTTAAAGATAGGCAGCATTGGTTTTACAGGAATGGAGAACTCATCCCTAAATTCCAGTCTCCCACACTACCACAGAAAGAACTCATAGAGAAATGTATGGCAGCAAATAATATGGAGCAAAGAGGGGAAAGGGACAGGAATCAAGAACCAATCACAACAAATTTGTGTCCGGAGAGAGAAAGTGGAAAAGATGCAGGAAAAGCTCAGGAGATGGGGAGAGGACAACTGAGATGGGAGTAGGAGGGTGATGAAGGGATGTTAGCTGCTACTGATAATAATAACTTGGAACAACTGGTGAACAAACCAAGAACACTGCAACCTGAGAAATCATTGACAGGGGAGATAGCAAAAGGAGACTCCAACATTGACCTGCTGGAAGGGAACAAAAGAAAAGATTCTGAATACATGCAGGTAGACTCAGATACACAAGAGACTGTTGAGACACAGAAACCAAAAGGAACAGGAAGGAACAAACGAGGGGTCAAAATACAATACAGGAAGAGACAACCTTTAATGGACATCACAGAATGACAGAATGAGTCACAAGATCTGGGAAAAAGGAAATTTCATTTGAGGGATGAAGAAATGAAAGAGTTCACAAAACAGGAACAGACATGCAAAAAGATAAGATGTGAGAATGCAAATGACCAGAGTAGTTCACAAGGGGAAGGGATGGGGATCAGCCTTAACTAGTCCCCCAGTAACCCATGAAGATAATGGTGTGGAATTGTCAAGGAGCAGGGAGCCCCTTGACGGTTCCCCAACTGAGGGAGTTCAACAAACTCCTCTCCCCTGATATGATTATGATGAATGAAACCAAAAATAAGGAAACTATGATGCATAAAATACAAAAAAAAACTGGGTATGGAGAACTGTTATGCAGTGGATGCAGTGAATAGAGCAGGTGGAATGGCATTATTTTGGACAAATGCAGTTAAAATAAAGCAACTCCAATATACTGAATTCACCATTGAACCATTGATAGAAGATGAAGAAATAAGGGTGGGCTGGAGGATAATAGCAATCTATGCCAGTTGTGAAAGACAGGTGAGGAAACAACAATGGATCACAATAACTGAGAGAAAAAGATTATGGAGTGAGAAAGTGATGATCATAGGGGATTTCAATGATATAAGGTGTAAAGAGGAAAAATGGGGTAGAAGCGACAGAGAAGAATGGACATTCATAGATTTTAGAGATTTCATCAGCAGGAACAATCTGGTGGACATAGGATTTGAGGGAATACCTTGGACATGGAAGAATAGTTGGGATGAAGAAGAGGAAATAAAAGAAAGACTAGACAAAGGGTTATGCTCTCCTGAGTGGTTAGAGGTGTTTAACAATGCAAAATTTACACATGTTGAAAACTGGGCATCATATCACAGTATCCTATTACTAGATACTTGCCCAGCAAACAGAAGGAGGAAAAAAAGATTCTTCTTTGATAAAAAATGGGTGCAATATGAGAATGGATTCTAGGTAGTCAAAAAGGCCTGAAAAACACCATGTGAAGGATCCAAAATGTTCAAGGTTACTAAGAAAATCACAAACTGCAGGATAAATCTCTTGAAATGGCATAAAAGCAAGATAGGTAATACCAAAAAAAAGATAGATGAAATCAAAGGCAAACTAGAAGGAAAAAGGGGGTAGGATAGAAAGCTATCAAAAGAGGAAGTGGGGTCTCTGAAGAAACAACTGAAAATTGCATATCATGAAGAAGAAAAATTCTGGAGTCAAAAAGCAAAACTGCAATGGCTGAGGGAGGGAGACAACAATTCTAAATACTTTCATGCGGTTGTCAATGGAAGAAGAAGAGCAAACAAGATGAACCAACTGCAGAAAGTAGATGGGAGCTGGACAGATTCAGAAGAAGCAGTAGGGTAGGAAATAACTAAGTACTACAGACAGTTATTCACTGCCTCAAAGACAGCAACAAGAATGGACAGCATTCATGAGATACTTGAGGGGATTCCAACAAATATCACAGATCAAATGAACAGAATCCTTGTCAAACCTGTTGATGAACATGAAATTAAGACAGCTGTGTTTTCTATGAATCCTAATAAAGCCCCAGGAAATGATGGTATGTCACCACTTTTTTATCAAACTTATTGGGAGATCATTAAAAATGATATTGTTGAGGCAGTTCAAGCTTTTTTTCATTCTAGTCACATGCTCAAATCCATAAACCATACTATTGTCTCCTTGATTCCCAAAATCCCGATTCCTACTGACTTAATGCACTATAAGCCCATTAGTTTGTGTTCTGTTCTATACAAAATCATTTCAAAAATTTTAGTGAATAAGCTCAAACCTGTTTTAGATAAGTGCATAAGCAAAAACCAGTCTGTTTCTGTGGCAGGCAGACAGATTCTTGATAATGTTATCCTAGCTCATGAGCTCCTACACAATCTGAAAAACAAAAGGAAATGGCATATGGGATGCATGGCTGTTAAATTGGATATGTCTAAAACCTATGATAGAGTCGAATGGGATTACTTGAAAGCTATAATGGACAAAATGGGATTTTGTGAAACTTCGATAGATTGGATAATGAAATGCATTACTACTGTGTCTTATTCTTTCAGTGTTAATGGAGAAGCAAGAGAGTTTGTAAAGTCAGAAAGAGGACTAAGGCAAGATGACCCTCTGTCACCTTACATTTTCCTCATTTGCTCAAAAGGTTTCTTAAGTCTACTCAGAAGAGCAGAGGCAAATCAAACAATGACAGGAATGAAGATCAGGAAAAATGGACCTACACTAACCCATTTTTTTTTTTTTGCAGATGATTCACTGATATTGAGCAAAGTAGATCAACAGGAGGCCAAAAAGCTGAAGATAATTTTAAAACCGTATGAGGCAGCTTCAGGTCAGCTTATCAATTTGGAGAAATCCTTAGTGTTTTTCAGCAAAAACACTGATCAGAGAACATTAGAAGCAATAAAGGAGGGGCTGAAAGAGATCCAGACAGTGAGTCAAGGGAAATATCTGAGATTGCCAATGATAATCAGAAAGACTAAAGAACAAATATTTGGCTTCATAAAGCACAAGATCAGAAAGAAAATGGACCACTGGAAAACAAAATTGCTAAGCCTAGCTGGCAAGGAAACTTTGGTGAAAGCAGTGACAATGGCTATTCCAACTTGTGCCATGTCTTGTTACAAACTCCCAAAGAAGCTATGCAAGGAAATCTGCTGATGGCAAGATGCTGGTGGGGACAAAAGGACAAGAAAAACAAGCAACATTGGATAGCATGGGAAAAATTCACCAAGAACAAGGAAGAAGGTGGAATGGGATTCAAGGATATTCAAATGTTCAACAAGGCTTTGTTGGCAAAACAAGTCTGGAGAATAGTGACACAACCAAATCTTTTGGTAAGCAAAGTACTGAAAGAGAAATATTTTCCAAAAGATTCAATGCTAGAAGGCAAAGTGCCAAAGAATGCATCCTGGATTTGGCAAAGTCTAATGAGTGCTAGAGAAGTTATCGAAGATGGCTGTAAAAAGAAAGTTGGGAATGGAAGAGACACTAACATCTGGAAGGACAAATGGATTAACAATGACAAAAGTGGGAGGATAAAGACACAGAAACCAAAGGGAAGTGACCTGCAAAAAAATCTCACAACTCATAGTTCAACATAGATGGAACAGGACTCTGATCTACAAAGTCTTCAACAAGGAGGATGCAGAACACATCCTGAGCATTCCAATAAGTTGGTCTGACTTGGAAGATAGCATGATATGGAAGCACAACAGCAATGGTTAATACACAGTGGCAAATGGATACAAAACTTTACAGCAAAAGAAAAAGGAAAAGAAGGCAAAGAGAAGCAAAAATGAGGGTTGCAGCTATCAATAAACAGACAGGGAACTATGGAAAGCACTATGAAAGATGCCTATTAAACACAAAATGAAAATATTTGTGTGAAAATGCATCAACAATGGGTTATCAGTCAAGGCTCAAATTTTCAACAGAATAAGAAAATGAGATCCTGTATGCTGTGGGTGTGGAGAAAGTGTAGAGACCATTGAGCATGTGCTACTACAGTGTAAGAAAGCAAAGAAAATTTGGAAATTTGCATTGATACAATGGGATAGACTACAAGACCAAGCTGGATGCTTCAAACAGTGGTGGAACATGATGATGAATGCAAGAACTAGGAACGAAGGTGAAGATCACATAGCCTTGACAGTTAATGTGCTTTGGCAGATTTGAAAAGCTAGAAATGCAAGAATCTTCAACTCCTCACAACAGGAGCAGTTTAAAGTTAGTGAAAAGGCAACTGAGGAATGAAAGGAACACATGGAAGCAATTCAACACAATCTGAAAAAGACCACAGCAGAAACAAGAAGGCAAACTGGAAATGAACAAGGGGAACAAGTAGATGTTGAGACTATAATTCTGAAGCTTGCAGTCCAACACCAAAAGGAAGACAAATCCTTTGGTATTGGCATCATAGCTTTGAATGTTGCAAACCAAGGGATAGCAGCTTGGTCATTAAGAGAGAGACAGTCAGGGAACAAAGATCAAGGCCTGGCAGAGGCAGTGAGATTATGCATGGTCAAGACAGCAGGAAAAAGATAGAGGAAAATCAACATACGGTTTGAAAACAGGAAGATGATGACATAATTTCAAAATGGGAAAGCTGGGAATATAGCGATAGCTGCTATTATGGAGGATGTCCAGCAAATGTCCTTATGGTTTTGAATGTGCTCTTTTGAGAAGTTGAATGAAGGTACTGATAGCTTATGCTACAGTTTGAGCAAAATTGCTCTTTTGAACTTTTGTGACATGGAGTGGAACTACGCCATTCCATAGTTTTAAATGCACTCTTGTAAATATCGGAGCCCTTGCTCCCAAATTGTACAGTTTATGATGATATAAAATTCTATCATTTCGGAAAAAAAATAAGGAATTTAGAACAGTAATTAGAAGTTTAATAAGATTCTTAACTAGTATACCTTGTTGGGATGTTCATTAGAGGTGTAATATGGAAAGAATATCCCATTTTAGAATCCATTAGTAACACCTTAAGTGACAGGAGCTGGCAAGAGCTGGTCGCCTGACAAGGAGAACAACAATAATTAATAGCACATGATTCATAAAAATTTCTCTTGGTCTCGGACAAGAACTGCCTTCTGGGCTTGCCTATATAATTTGAGTTGAATAATTTCCTTCTTTCCAGTTTGGAGCCCACATCCTCCTATATCACAAAGGAAAAATTGAAAAATAAGAGAAAGAAAAAGGAAATATCAATTGATGACAAGCAAGTATATCTCACAGGGAGGAAATAATCAAGCGCAGCCATCCAAAATGAACAAAACCATCACGAGAAACATGATAGCAATATGCTAATTTCACTCTTTTTCTTGCATATACGTGTATTACAATAGTTAGTTGCTAAGGTTAAAATTTTAGAATTAATTGTTTGGATAGGAGGTTATTTGAAATAATTATTATAGTACTTTTTATGATGTGATGCATGTGAGATAAAAAAGTGATTGAAAATTGTGTGTATAATGTAAGCAAAACAAAATTTAAAATATTTTTTGAAAATCTTGTAATCCATACAATTTCGGCCCTCTCTCTTCATGTTTTTTAAATTCCATCTTTCCCTTATTAGAAAAAAAAGAGATTTTAAAGATTGTTTATGAGCATACTTGATTAAAATAAAATATATGTCGTTGCCACCTAATTGATTATTTGAAATAACTGCATCTATAATAATTCTATATTTTTGTAACTACAAAGAAAAGATAAATAGAATTAAATTGACTAACTTCATCTCTAAATTAGCGCTACCAAATTCACACTAACACTTAAAGCAAAGGCATTTGAAGGATGGAACTTTCTTATTCACAACAAGGGCATCTATGGAACAAAATGAATAAAGATTGTATACTACTTTCTGGTGTTACAACATATTGTTATTTCTTAAACTTCCATTTGTAGCTCCAATTAATTGTAGTGGTAACTTCATTATAATTAGGTAAAAAGAATTCCTAAGCCTGGTCCTGATTACGATCATCTCATGCCTCATTTAAGAAAATTTCTTATCTCATAGCTAAAATAAAAACAAAAAT
Source organism: Coffea eugenioides (assembly GCF_003713205.1). NCBI lineage: Eukaryota > Viridiplantae > Streptophyta > Magnoliopsida > Gentianales > Rubiaceae > Coffea > Coffea eugenioides. Next base: position 13,313,456 of record NC_040038.1, on the reverse strand, counting down.
CACTATCTTATGCCTTATCATCGTGATCTTAATTATATTAGTTGTTAATTGATTTCCAACAGTATTAACTACTGTGTTTTAATTTTTCCTCTTTTAACATTTCATATTTTTACATTAAACTATTGTTTTTCGATTACAATGAATTGTATAATTTACATACATCATTGTACAACAATTACTAGTTTAAACGAATTACAACGCACAAGAAAATCTAGTACTAGACCCTTTTAGGGAAAGTACATCCGGCCCAATATGCTGGCGTACTAATGCACTAGTACGTGGGCTTTATAAGCGGCTTTAAAGTGACTGCCTTGTTTTTTTTTTAGCAAGAATTTTCACAAACTACACCTAAACTAACCCCACAAGTACAACCAAAATGCAATTGCTAGTGACTACCTTGTTTGAATCGTGATTTGGCGCAGAAAAACTTTTACGTGTTTTTCGTAAATAAATTTCTCAATCATTCTTGTATTTTATATATATCAAATTATTATAGTATATTTTTTTGACAAAAATTCTTAAAAATATCAATCCATCTAATGGGCCGTTAGGCCCTTCAATTATCTTAATTGGTTGAAACATTTACACAATTCCTATACCAACTTATATTAGAAGAGCCAAATATGTAGAGAATTAAGGGGAAAGAATTCTAACTTTAAATTAGAATGGTGCACAACTACACACTATATAAATTTCCGTATATTATATGAGATTGAGTTTTAGTCAAAGAGAGAGTTTAATTCAACCGCATGAACGGAGGCATTTTGAAAATTTGAAAAATATGTTGCTTTTTTCAAGCTTTCTGTGCAACTGATCGCAGCATGTGTTTGGATGTTTTTATATTAAAGCCCCCCATATTTGTACATTTAAAGCTTGTATTTATAGATACACTGGGTATTTGTGGAATGTGGGCTTATTTGGCGATCATTTGTACATTTGGTCCAAATCATATAAACGTGTGTTTTTGTGCAATTACTTAAATGGGGTTATTATGTAATTAAAATAGAGTCACGTTAATGATAACCTCAGTGTAATTGCAGTATAACTCCATTTCAATTATTTGAAACACTCATAATTATATCAACACTTGCTTTCCTATGTCTGAAGTTCAGCTGTTTGAAACAGTTTCTCTACCAGCAACAAAACACTATTTACATCCTAATTAAACGGCCAATAATATGGGTCTACTGCTGAATTATTCTTTGAATATTAGTTATGGCTCTTTCAATTCTTCTTTCGCATTCTTCGGTTTTCCCCCTTTCGGCTTCCAGGACTACATTATTTTTTTTAGCCTTGATATTCAGCATTTTATAATGATTTTCAGCAGAAGTTAAATTTCCTTAATATGCATTATTGTCTTATTTTTATCTTCATTTACTTGCTCGCCACAAGTACTTAAAAAATTCTTTTTAATCATATGCACCAAACACCTGCACGATGTGCGGGCATTCCCCGCCTAATAATTAAAGACTTAGAAGTTTGAATTTTTGACCTACAAACTACAAAGAAAACTACATCTCTTATGCAGTACATGATCGTCAACTGGCACGAGCCTATTTGAATAATAAGCGGCAGCTCTTATTTGACAATGAAAAATGAAACATAACGAAGTAGGTTTTATCCAATGAATATCTTACGACTTGTATTCGACCAAGTTTGGGGTACGGGAGAGAAGAAAAAAAATGAAGCTGTGAGTTGCGATTTTACTCTCAGTGAGCCAGAATTGAGAATCAATCCATTGAAGCTCCATTTGGTTCATTCAACGATATAAGATTGGATTAATGATCACATGTCTTCTCCCTCCTGCTTCGCTCAATTTTGTATATGGAATTAATATCATAGTTAACCAAAATAAATCCCTTTTTATGGGAACAAAGATTCAAATGGGCAAGTGGTATTCTTCGTACTTGGATGATAGATGGATGGGAAAAACCAATTTGTAATATAAGCAAGTTGGGTAAGAGTAGGGATTTAAAATCTCTTTTTTGGCTTGTATGTTGAAGGTTCATATCTCACATTTTGTAGTTAGAAAAATTTAAATAGTGTGTCGACTGCACCCTTCTGGTTGTTTAGATGGGTTTTCATTCTAACTCCTCATGTAACGCAACTAGTTTCTATCCACTTAAGTGTAAGATAGTGCAAGTGTTTTTTACCGTAAAAATACATATTATAAAAAAAGAATAGATATGTATGGCAAAAGGAATTCATAACTTTCTCTACTGAATATAAAAAGATTAATCAATCCTATGACTGTGAACTCCTACTATTGTATACATTGTCTAACTGGAAGATTAATCCATAATAGAATCCTAGTACAAGTAATTGAAGAACAATTTATCCTGATATCACTCACTCACTTTCTCTTAAACCAAACGAGCTAAATACTTTCACAATCTGCAAATTCTTCGGGCACGTAGCCTTGGATTGGGTAACAATTGGACACAAGTGAAAAGTGCTAGTGCCATTGAACTCAAAATTCCAAATCCAAAGCGGTCTCTTTGGTTATCAAGGTTTGCAAAAAAATAAATAAATAAATAAATTTTGTTCTATTTGCATTATAAATATAATTTTCAATCACTTTTTTATCTCACGAACATTACATCATACACAGTATTACAGTATTATTTCGGATAAACGTTTTTAAATAATCTCCTATCCAATTGGGCGACAATTAGTATGATATTGATCCAAAAGGGACAATCACAAGATAATAGAGCACGAATGGTCGGCTTGTACACATGCATGAATGAAATTGATCGAAATATACCCATGAAAAAGGCATGTTCACATAGCAACTAGCAAGTTAACAAACAAACCACTCATTTTAGTGAACTAATACTGCAAAGCAAAGAAACCAATTTAAAATAAATTAAAATTGGTTGTATAGCTGACTAATAAGAGATCTTGTCCACCGCCCCTTAGATTTGTCTAATTTGCAGACAAAGAAGGACTTTGACCGCTGTCCCCTTCTTTGATCATTCAGCACTAGAGAACAACATTTCATACCCCATTGCTATTTGCTGCCGAGTTTCTGTTCCCTGCTTGGCTTGCTGCAGCGTGTTTGCGCCCGCAGCCCGCAGGCGCCGCTGACGCCCTATCTCGCGCATGCGCATGGATGGATTCGCTGTGCTTGACGGCAGAGTTTGTGGCCCCACAAGTTAATTATGCAATTCAATTTCAGAAATGAGTTTTAAATGTTGTGAGTTTCTAAAAAATTGCATACACAATTAAACGAACAAGAAATGAATTACTATTAAGGGCACGCCTAATGTGTGTGCAATTTAGGAATAATTAAAATGAATTAATTTTATCCAAAATTTTTGTTTTTTTACAGAAATCAAATTAATATAAAGTTTAGGGCAAAAAACTTCAGTGGCCAATGACCTATTAGTCGGGTTAAGTTTTGACCATCAAATAATTTTTTGTTATAAGTTGGTGCCTAAGCTAACTAATCAGTACACTTGTGACAATTTTATCGATTAATGCTCTTAATCTATGAAACAAGCAAAACATGTTCCAAAGTTTATAATGTTATAGTAATTTGGTTGTTAGATTAATGTGGTTATGAGTAGTTATAAAGGCAAAATGTAATTAGGTGATAAGCATAAAATCTAATTATTTGTAAGGTTGAAGTTGAAAGTTCAAAAAATGACCAAAATTTTTTGCACCAACTGCCACGCCTCTAACTATATATGTTGTATAGATGTTAAAATTTTCGAACTTCTTCATTTTGTAATGAGTTAAATGTAATTCAGGTGTTAATTTTTTAAAATAAAGTTAATTAGGAAAAGTGTATAAATGTAAGGGATGATAATAATTATTATTATGTGTATTCATATGATAAGTTAAATGCGATTTAAGTATACTAACAAGTGTGTATTGAGACTCGGTAAAAAAAAACTCCTTTTTTTAATTTGTGCTCAATGACCAGGGTAAGTGAGAAACTATGGCGTCATAAGAGGAGGGAAAAGTAGATAATGAGCAATGGTACAACATTGCACAATTTAAGGTATACATATATTTTGGATTTGGGGCACAAACTGTTATCAAATCAATCGTTTACATCGATTTTATCCAATTTCACAAGATTATTCATTTCTTTAATGTGTAACTCAATTTGAACACAAAGTAAATATAAAACAAAATTTTTATGAATTACACACATGGCTTTAAAAATGATATACGTGCAATAATTTGAACCTCATATTTTTTTTTTCCAATCATAAACGTGAATTGTTGATGACTGTCCCTGCCCATTTCCATAACGTTTCTTGGCATGGGGTGGAATATGATCACCCACTGACCTTTTTTTCCCTCGTTTACCCGCACAACCCAACCCTCTCCCTCACCACACTGACTTGAAACTCTGCTTATATGCGACTTTTTGTAGAAAGCCAATTGGCCAACTTATCAATAATTTAGATCACGCATTGAGTGATCTTATGGGAAAATGGTTACATTACGATCTAGTAAAGTTTTTCACTGTTATGTAAATGAAAATTTTCATTTTGTGCGGCGAATGTTTTTTCTTTTTGGTTTTTCTGTTAATTTAGAACTTCGGATTTGGGACTATGGAACTAATAACTTGTGAATTACTTTGATAATTGCTGTACAAAACCAGGATATTTTGTATATGCACATCTGCATAGTTAAATTCTACCTTTGAGTAATTTATAATATAATTTTGGGTTAATTCCACTTTGACCCCCCAAACTTTGGACGATTACCCACTTAAGTCCCTAAACTTCAAAATGAGACACTTAAGTCCCTAAACTTATAAATACCTCTCACTTAAGGAAAATTGTTAACAAATCCTGAATGCCATTGGTGGTCGAAGTGTCCCATTTTATAAGGGTTTAGGGATTTAAGTGTCCCATTTTATAAGTTGAGGGACTTAAGTGTCCCATTTTGAAGTTTAGGGACTTAAGTGGATAATCGTCCAAAGTTTGGGGGGACAAAGTGGAATTAACCCTATAATTTTAGGCAAATAAAACTAAAATCATTAGAGAGAGAGAGAGATCATTTCAGAGCTAACAATATTTTTGAAAACTTTACAATCATTTACAGCTAATTAGGAGTTTAGAAAAGAAAAGAAAAGGGGAAAAAGCCTAATTTATGAAAGAAGACAAAAGAAGAGATTTAGTTTTGATGTTGTTTGGGAGTTTAGAAAAAAATTGAAATGACATTGGATATACATGTAAATAAAAATTTGTTTAATAGACACTTAGGGTGGTATTTTAAAAAATTTTATAAAGCTTCCTTCAACTTTCTTTTGTTTTCCGCCCAAAATTTTAAATCTAACTGTCAAAGTGATCATTTCTAAATCGTCTTATTTTCATTTTTTTTTCTATCGCTTCACAACTCCCAAACATCAGAAGAGTTATCTTCTCTCATTTTTATTTTTTTACTTTTCCCATCAAATCTAAGCTGCCAAACTATGCGTTAGATTGTAAGTCTAGGCGAAACTTAATATTTTGTATTAGAGTTTAGCAATATTTTGAAAAATTTACATTCATTTAGTTTATTTCTTACCTTGCCTCTCCACACAATTGGAGATAATTCATCAAGGAAAAACTAGAGTGAAGTGAGGAAACATACAGCGTGGAACTCGAACCCTCCCTGCCACTGATGTCACGCTCTAAATTTTTGTTTCCACAGCAGTATGTGATGAAATACATTATTCAGGTACAATGTTCAAATTCTGTAACGTACAGAGTTGGGAGTGAGGAAGGTGTGGAGAGGTATAAAATAATTAGGAAAGTTCAAATGCAATTTAGACTCGAAGAGCAATAATTGTGTCATTTTAACAGATTGGCTGTGGCTATATGCCTATATCGTTGTACTTGATCAAAATTCTCCACAATCCATCAGATCGGTGGGTAGCCGGAATCCTAGGAATTTTATTGGTTTAGGACATTAGGAGGACTGGGGCAGGATGAATTTTGCAGGGCAAGAGCATGAGAGTAGGTTAGCCGTAGAGGAAGAATCACTTTGACTACACAAACTACGAGGTATGCTGAATGGACCATGCATGCTCATGATTCATGAAATAGGACCACAATTTAATAGTAAATTCTCCAAGTTCTTCTCTTTTTCTTTTAAAACTAAACATATATATAAATTCCTCAAGTTTAAACCTTTTTTTTTTTATTTTTTAGACATCCATATTCGAGATTCTGATTCTCTGGTCATCCATATTTGAGACTAGTAGAGCCAATACAACTTAAATTTTGAATACAGACATGAAGTACCGAAGTTTACAGTCATGTAGTAATACTTTGTTTTTTTGTTGCCTAATGCCTAGAGTGGAACGACAGACTTGCATGAGAAGAAAGGAAGCATAATTCAATTCTTGTTTTAAAGTTTTGTAAAATCAACTTTTGATTGTCTAGTTATTTTAACGCAAAAAAAGAGAAAGGGATTGATGATCAAAAGTAGCATTCAGATTCATGTAGCTTCAAGATCAAGATTGTCTATGGATATATTTATGTCTTGCTTCTTCATTAGGATTTAGTTGGTCCAAGAAAATTAGAAGTCCTTTTTCAAGCAGAATAATATAAAGGTTACAAGTTTCCTCCTCGATGCTGACTTCTGCAGACCACTGTAATTCTAATCTTTGTTCGAATTTTAATTTTAAACTTAACTTATAACAAATAGACTGAAAACTATATATTCACGTGTCTTATGAAAAATGATATTAACGTTTCTCAAAAATCTCAAACACTCCTTAAACTTCATCCAATGTAACAGAAAGAAGAGGGTTTTTTCAGGAGTGCTAAATATAATTTCCCTATCTCATTGCATTAATTTGTAAACTAAGTTCTAGCCCTACGGATTAGTATAAATTTCTTTACGACAAAATAATTAATAGAAGAATATATAGTTGTCAAATATGTTGAAAATTAGAGACTTCAACCCCCTTTCCCCCTCACCTCAGCAACCTAGTGAGCGAATAGAGGTTAGAAACTATTACTCCATATGTTTGACACACATTTCCAAAATATTCTGCTTCAGCCTTTCCTGCAAAGTAAGGAATAAGAACCATTTTTATAAAGGATCATATCAAACAAGACAACTTGGAATTCAGTAGTCTGCCTTCTATGGTACAGATTTGTCTGTAACTTTAGACCTTCTAAAATTTGTCCGAAATGAGGTAATTATATCAGACTGTGACCAGATGGTCTTCCTTGAAACATGAAGTATGTTATATTTGTTTAATTGATATCATTTCTGTTTAGGTTTCCCTAAACATTTCTTTTGTGCATGTTTAGGTTACAAAATATTATGCAATGTATGAAATTATTCATAATCAAGGCGATTTCTTGGTTGTCTATAGGCAAAATGTCCGTACGTAACCACATAATTTCCCAAGAAACAAAATAATGTCTGTGCTACATAATTTTAGTTTACGTATCCAAAAGTACAGAGCATTGAAATAAAAAGTGTGTTAAATTTTTCATCGAAATAATGAATTTTTGTGCGTTTAATGATTTCTAGTTTATACCTGAGCTATGAATTAATGCCCGACTAAAGCTTTCCGAGCTATGAATTGAATATCAAATATGACAATCGTCATTAGATTGTTTAATTTCTTACTATTTTATTGATCCTCAAACGTCTTAGTTAATTTAGATCTGGATTTAAATTTTTTTTTTTGTTGATAATTGAAGAAAAGAGATTCGAAATGGTACAAAAAAAGGGGGTAGTAACAAAACAAATTTGAAAGAAAGCAGATGAAGAACAATACTAAGATTAATCGGTTGGGTTTAATTCCAACATCTCCTGCTTAATGAACAGTAAATGCAATGAGAATGAGTATCCTATGATTAATGGGGCCAACATAACAACGCAATGATCATTGTTGATTGAATTTTTCTCTTCTTTTCTGCTCAGTTATTGTTGATTGGAGTAAGAAGCATAATGATTTGATGACTGCAAGCAGCTTGACAGGGAAGAATGTCTATAGATATAGAGCAAGTACTTTGAGTTGAAACCATATAGGCGCACACTTTTTAGTAGAGATAAGAGGTAAATTCTGTAGCTATATTATATTTTTCTAATACATGTTAGAAACTTTTTAGCTAGGGACCTATGATGCAAAAACTAAAGTACATACTTTCAACTTATATGAATCTTAGTTGAGATCTTCATGTTAATTAGATGAAAACCAATGATTATTCTAATAATTAATAATATTTTTTTTTAAGTAGAGGAAGACAGGTATTTAAAAAAGTAAGGAGGGAGAAGGGAGATTTCAATGCAGAACCTCTAATTCTTAAAATTTCAACCTTCAATAATAATAACGTTAAAAGAGTAGTCGAATCATTCCTAGGATAAAAGACAAATACATTGTTTGAAAGATTGTTTGGCCGTCAAATATTTATAGTGCTGTTTTTCAAATTTGTAGATATTTAATTATTGCGACTTGAGGGCATTGTGATTTTGTTCCATTGCTAATCTTAAGCAGTATTCAATTCAAAGTAGAAATGTACTCGGGAACTAATTATGAATACACTAACTTTCTATGGGTATATCTGAAGAATGGTATATCATGAGCTTAATCTTGTTTGTTGCTTTTTTAAAGTTTAACAAGCATTACTCTTTTGCTATACCACAAATGAGGATTTTTTTCTGTAGAACTTTTGCGATCCATTTTCTTTTTCCACTCTTTATTTTGGTGCCATCCATGTGCCCACTTTTTGAATTTCATTTCAACCACTAATCTTTTATATTTGGTTTGATTATCTAAAAAGTTGCATATACTGAAAAATCATTAACTAATAGAAAAGACAGTAGAATGCGAAAAAAGCATTTGAAAATATCCTAAAGAACACCCTATAGGTATCTTTATATACATTTTTTAAGGTATCTTTATATACTAATATACTATTATGTATCAGGGGACAGTATCCCCGAATTAGTCGGCAAAAGAAGGGTAAGTATTCCCATTCTACCTCCCCTCTACCTCGACCTTGTACAAAAAAAGGTAAAGCTAAATGTAAACCAAAGTAGTAGAGAGTAAAATAGGAAAAAGAAAAGATAGAAGATGGTATTTATTTATGCCTGGTTTTGATCCCACAACATGCATTTTAGTACGTATCTAAGTAAATCTTTTTTTTTTTCTCTGAAATGAGAAATTTATCCTTCACTCAATCTTTGTCAAGTAGAGCTTTATTTGTCATCCCAGAAAAAAATGTTCTAACTTACTAATTGAGCCAATATGTAATTTTTTTGGATTAGCTATTATTTGTAAAATATATTTTTTAATTACGTTATAAATATATTTTTTAATTGTAATTTTATCTCTTTAATTACTTTTTTATCTCACATATAGAACGTACTATAGTATCATTTCAAAAAAAAAAAAAAAAAGATTTCAAATAATCTCACATCTAAACATACTTATATAATTTGTCATTACAAATACATACATCACAAAAAATTACGAATAGGCATTATTTACATAATAATTATTTACTTCTATCACAAACACATTTTTGAATAAACCTTTTCTCTTTCCAATCACCTTTCATATCTCACATATATTAAATCACAAAAAAAGCTATAATAATTATTTCAAATAATATTTCAAATAAACTCCTAGACCAGAGTTGCCGGTTGCCAACCAAAAAAATGGTCGCTGGCGGAGTTGCCGATCAATGCTGGCCAGCAGCTCTAGTGGTGGTGGGTTGAGGTGGGAGGAGGAAAGAAAAAGAATAGAAAGAAGGAATTTGTGTGTTTTTAGGTATTGTAAAATGTGTATAACAATAATTTTGGAGATTTTTCTAAAATTACTGTATAGCTAAAATTGTTAAAAACTTTATAAGAGAAAATTTAGCAAAAAACTTGTCCGTCAAACAGGGCTGATATTAGCCACGAAGACAGATAAATTATTAGTCCAATCAAATCAAAATTAAAAAAAGCCCTAAAGAAAGAAGGCACGTGGTCAACGGAGAATGAGACACGTGAGAGGGGAGAATTTATCCTTTGCTTGTAGGAGGAGAAGTGAGAAGGGGTCCATATGTCGTTCTTGTTCTTTCAGTTCAAAAAAATGGGGTCCACAATTCGATAGAGTGCTCTTTCGGTTTTTTAGCTACGTTGTTTGTTCTCTTTCTTTTTTCGAGGACCCAAATATTCTCAGTCGTCACGTCAGAGTTCAGACATAGACTGCTGAATACGACGCCGTGATTTCTGACGTTAGAAAGAAAATAATAGAAAATTTTTCTTCTTCTTTAAATCTGACGGCTATAAATCGCTCAACCGAATGAAAAAATCAAACCTCAGCCGTCCAAAATTTTCGTCTTTGCAAGTTGATATTTTGTGGGTCCGCGCAAGGCTGGGACATTATATAGACATTGTCGGGACCCACATAAGTTGTCACCGACGCTTATAGCAGCAAGATTAGTAAGCTTAGGAGCTGCTTCCATGATTCCATCTCCAACAATTAAGAAATTAATAGGGAATTTATTAAAAGTTGATTTTTTATAACTTCTGAAGACTAATTAAATCGTCAATATCTTTTAATTTTGAATGAAAATATTAGTGTTTTTTTTGAAATAACATCAATTGTTTCAATTCCATGCTATTGCTATAAAATTGGTTCACCTGGTGACATTTTAAGCTCAAAATATTGATCCATTATGACCATCTAAGTATTATGGATCCAATATTCCTAGAAAGTGCTTAAATGATATAAATATTACCTAAGCTCTTCGGAAATAATGTTGTTGTCCTCATAACCATTGTCGGGTAAGGGTAGAAATTTTTTTTTTTACAATGAAAATCTAATGAAAAAACAGGCTCATAAAAGATAAAACAAGAATTTCATTACTTATACTATACTAGTGTGGTGAATATTTTCCGTTTAGAAGTACAACCAAGCTTTAATTTTCGTGGTAATTAGTTTTTGTATCAACAACCAAGTCATTTCTGACTTTATTTCATATACTGCATTGAACAAATTTAGACTCTTAACAATTACAAACTTATGAAGTCCATGAATATAGATAGCATATGTGACATAAATTTAAACTCATATGTGTAAAAAGAAAATATACCGTCTAATTACCATTTATTTGGTGCCTTTGGAACAAAAATTAGCTGAATTTCATTTTTTATTATCTACTATAATATTTTTGTGATGTGACGTGTGTACCTGAACAATTATTGGATAACATATTTAAGTAATAATACAAGAATTTTTTTTTACAATAATGAAAAATCAAAACCCATTATATATGTGAACAAAATCCAGATTTTGTGTCACAATGACTTGCTTGCACAGGTTTTTCTGCCCCACCTCCATCCCCAACCCTCTTCCCTTAACCCCACCACCAGTGCCTTTTTCTTCCTTCTTATTCACAATCACTGCCAACCCCCCCATCTCATCCACTGCCAAGTGCCAACCCACAAGCTAAATCAATCCTTCTCATTCTCACTTCCACAACCAAGCTAGTTCTCTTCAAAATAGTAGTAGACTAGAGCACTTGAAAGAGTTCAAAGTGTCTTGAGTGAGAAAGGGTAAAAAATGGTGTTTATTTGAAAGGTTTAGCCAGCATTTGGGATTTGGCAGCACAAACTCTCTTGGAAGCTTGCAAAATAGTGTACTGTACTTCATTTTGCTCCAATTCATGGGTCTTACTTCTCTTCAAGTCTGCATGGATTCATCTGACTGGTTACAGGTAAACACATACCATATAACTCCTCTATATTTTGTGTGTGTGTGTGTGTTAGAAAGCCATGTGAATTTACCTCCAACTCATTTTTCTTGTGGTTCATTTTGGCTATAATGCATCACCACCTCAAGTTTTGGATCATGCAAAAATGGTGTTGTTCCTTTTTTTTTGAACTTTTTTTTTTGGTTTCTAAGAGTTGTAGGAGGCTTAAGTAGGTATAATTAACAAGAATGGAAAAATGTACACTTTCTTTGCTAAAATGTGAAGTTTACATAAATGCCTTGAAAGAAGTTTATAGTAGTGTCCTAAAGAAGTGATGTCGACCTAGCAAATTTGGTGTAAAAACTATAGGTTGCTTGAAGACCAATGGAGACACTAGGACCTTATAGTCTACAATCTAGTTTGCAAGATCATAATAGCAATCATTCTTGTCAATGTTGTACAAAGGTGGCTATGACTAATATGTACATCAAAAGATTTCTTCTCAAGCAGCCACAACTCAAAGCAAAAAGGACGTTTTGTGAACTACATACATCAGAAAATTGAAAAAGAACCTTCAACAATAGCAAATTATAAACATGAAGATCCTTTGCATTTCTTTATTATAATAGCAGATTATGTTTTGAGACAAGAAAATAAGGTGCGGCTCTTCTGCTTTAGTACAGAAAGTTGATCCACATTCTACACTTTTCTGCTTTGGGTTATTTGTTAATCAATGCTGGCTTTCTCAACATGTGAAAAACAGGCAAGGCGGTAATTATGCTTCTTGCTACTGCTGCTGCTATAGCTAAGAGTTTTGCCGGAATTATTGTGATATGAGTTCTGATCAATTCTGACAGGTTTCCACTACTTTTATTCGGTTTCTCTTGTCAGGGCACAATTCACGAGGAGACAGGAATGGATTCTTCTTCACCATCTGGGGACATGCTCACATGCTCGAGACCATTGATAGAAAGGAGACTGAGGCCCCAACATGATCAAGCTCTCAACTGCCCAAGGTGTGATTCAACACACACCAAATTCTGTTACTACAACAACTATAGCCTCTCTCAGCCAAGGTACTTCTGCAAGACCTGCAGAAGGTACTGGACTAAAGGAGGAACACTACGGAACATTCCGGTTGGTGGTGGTTGCAGAAAGAACAAAAAGGTTTCTTCCAAGAAATCTAATGATCAGCATCTTCATCAGCAATCAGGTTCCAACCCACAAAACTTTGGATCATCATCGTCATCATCAGCAACATCACCAACCATGAATCCAACTGATCTTCACCTTGCTTTCCCTGATCAAATGCAATTCCAACACCTAAGTAATATTTTGGGGAATGCTAATGGTTTCATGGAGAATAAGTACAATCTCATGCTTGAAAACCCTACACCAATTGACTTCATGGAGAACAAATATGAAGCTTTGGTTGGTAATTCTTCAAGAAACTATGATTTTATGGGAAATGGGGATATGGGTATTTTAGGTTGTGAAATGAGTAGTCCAGCAGGGATGATTTCAGCTCCAAATTTTCACAACTTTTGTACCGCTCCATTTGGGAATATGTCCATTGATGGGAACACTCCGGGAACCCTGATGCTTCCCTATGAGGCTCATGAGGATCAAAATGCCATGGATGTGAAGCCAAATGCTAAGCTTTTATCTCTGGAATGGCATGATCAGCCGGGCTGTTCTGATCATGCTGGAAAGGACTCTTTTGGTTACTATAATGGAGTGGGATCATCATGGCCTGGTTTGATGAATGGTTACGGAACTCCTACAACAAACCCTTTAGTCTAAACTAAGTTTAAATGAAAACTACAACTTTAATTACTTTGTATTCAGTGTCTTAATTAGGATTTAATGCTGCATCAAGCTTGAGTATTATTATTAATTAGTTTACAATTATTTAACTTGTACTACTATGTAGGTTCTTTATCTTTTGCTTTTTCCCTTTAATCTACTATCCCCGTTAAGAGTGATGACAAGCAGAGTGTGAAAGATGATTGTGAGAGTCTAAATATGACTGTATTATAGTGCATTTAATTCATATATGTAACTTCTTTCTGCTTGTCCTATTTGGCAATTGATAGTACTTTGTCAATATTCTCTGAATGTAACAAATTTTAGCTCTAGATTTGGTGACATATTGAGGAAGACATAATTGTGTTTAATACCCACATGAATACAGTTGTATGTCTATTGTGTGAAACTGAAAAATGTATTTACAAGTAGGTATATCCTTTTTCAATTGTACTGGCATGTTTATGTGCTGGTATCCCAATTTGGTGAAATCATCATGATATAAAATATTATTGGTAAAGTAGTATTATTGGTAAAGTAGCATAACGAAACAGCTTTTCAGGCTCGGAAGTTTTTTTTTTTCTTTTAAAGGCAGGCATTTTTAATAGAGAATATAAGCTATTGCATTCTTTTTACTTTACACTCATATGGACCATACCATTATGCTTAGAGCATCATTTGGATCTGTCAAATGGTAAAATCTACCATTTGCTGGAAATTTACTTGTTTAGAACTTTTGCCAAACTTAATGCATTGCTAAAATTCAAGAATTACGGTGCCACAATGGCGTGATTCATGTAAATATGGTCAAATTACTCCGTAAAAGTAGTGAACTAGACTAACCAGGTTTCATTTTGACATTTGATTCACTTTGCTTATGTAAGAGTTTTTCACGTTAATTCCGCTTTTGATGAGATTAACGTGGAAGACGTTGATTTGATGTCCTGATGATATCTTAGACTTTGTGGTTATATCAGAAGTATAAAAGGCAAACACACATTCTTCTTTCGTCCCGCGATCTTGGGATTTGTCTTGGTGCAATGATTTTGTCGAATGGGAGGTGGTTGAAAGTTGATTTCTATAGTCCTCCGAGAAGGCAAGGTCTGTTTAAGCAAAATATTTCTATGGTTAAGGATAGATTTTTTTTATGGGTGTTCTTGTGAAACTTTTTATTTTCCCTCAGTTGTCGCATATGAAATTCGATTTCTAATTTTGACAGCGAGAAAGCTTTAAGAACTCTTCTCTAACCATTAAACTTATAAATTTAAAACGCAAATGCATTCTAATAATATCTTTATGTTGTGGTTTAAGAGTTTATTTAATATATTTTTACAAATGCTACTAAAACTTACATCTATGTCCCTCCCAGTTCACCCCCGCCTCCTCTCTTCCCTCCTGATCTAGTCTCGAGAGGACGGAGATGGGTGGTGAGAGAAGGGGAGGGCGGTGGTTGATAGAGAAAAAAGGTATTAATATGTGGATAATTTTTATATTTTTATGTAATTTTCAAGTATTATTTGAATGTTCCAAGCAAAAACAGGCATCCAAGTACAGTTTTTCACAAAATTTCATGTAGAATATAGATCAAATTTTAACTTCATGTACACGTCATTGGTTTTTGCTTTTTTCTCTTGAACGCTACAAGACAAGAGAAAAAGGGAAATGATATTAATACTCCTTAAAAAAAAACTCAAGCACTCATTAAATATTTTTCGAGAAAATTGGTTAGATATACTTTAGCATGGACTAAATGCAAAGATGTCGTACATTAGAGATTTGCTCCATGTACTAGAATTACATAGCACCAATTGTGTCTGAGTGCTCTCAAGTCATCCATGATGTGATGTGTAATTACGTCATAACTTGTAAAATAAGTAATACTAAAATTCAACCACTAGCCTTTGTCTCCTCCACCCAAGTATAAGAGTAGTTGTAAATAATTACCCTTTGACCAAAAAAAAAAAGAAAAATTCTACTAAGGAATTGACGGACTACAATATTTTTCCTTTTGATATAAAAATTAAAAACAAAAAGTAATTAATTAATTATATACACATAATTATTTATTTTTAGTTTCTTGAACATTTCCAGCATGACCTTTGACTGTAGTAATGCTTTAGTTGTATTAGTGGATAAGGAGAGGCATATTATAGCACTTTTTTTTTTGTTTTAAAGAAAAAAAGCTTTTTTTTAGCAGGGAAATAAATGGCTCCGTATAGCATCAAATTTGATTGGTTAGAAAACTCAGTTATAAATATGCATGTACTGATCCACTAGTAATTACATAAAAAATAACATATTTTCCATGTAATATTTTATTTTTAGAAAAATACATGAATTAAGACTATAAATCATGGGCAACTTAATTAAGTTTGAAATCTGTTACTAGCAGATGGTAATTTTCTATAAAATTCTATTTGTTTCAACCCACTCCCGTGCTGGACAGCCAAACTATAGGATTGACATAACAAACTAAGGCAATAAGGTCTGAAAAGTACTTTTAAATTCTGCGAAATAATTTATGTAAAGCCCCTTATTTGACTAAATTGATAGAGGCATTCCATTCAATATAGGTAAATCAATGTTACAATTTGTCAAGAAAAATTCCTGCTCACCATCTCTGGTCCGAAAGTTCCTTGTTTTAGTAAGAGCAAATTACCCGACTAGCCACTTAACCTTTCAAATAGTGGAGTTATACTCACTTAACTTTTAAAAGTATATATTTACTTATTAAACTATCAAAAATGTAAATTTTGCCTCATTCCATCTATTTCAACCATTAAGCCTGTCAGATCTAGTTGTCTTGTGACTCGTGTGACCCTTGGATTTGGTAGATTTAATTGTAAAAAAAGATAGAATGGTCTAAAATTTACACTTGTGGTAGTTTTGTGGACCAATACATATTCTTAAAAGTTGAGTAGTCAAAACTCTACTATTGGAAAAGTTTAGTGATTTTCCGGATAATTTGCTCTTTCGGTTATGATCTGCACCGCGATGTAAGTTGTGAAAGGGCTTAACAATATCCCAAAATTCTTGAGAAAAGGAACTCGCATTGAGAAAAGTTCTCTATTAGTAAACTAGTCCAGTGTGCTTTAGCCTTGAACATCTTAGAAGCAGCCCCCTTGTTCGAATCCAAGAGAAACACCAGGAGCAAATGGAGCATTACAAACTAAATATCGTGATAATTACGGGGAATTTCTCATAGAGATACAATTCCAAGAAAGAGATACAATTCCAAGAAAGAGATACACAATCATCTTTTACAGACAAAATTCAAAGAATCTTAGAGAAAACTTTTGTTTAAACAAAATACAAAGAATCTTAGAAAAAAACTTCAGTGCACTCAAGAACAATTAAAATACCAACCAAAGTTGTGTAATACTTGCAAAAAAAAAAAAAAATTGATAACAAGCTATTACAATAGCCCTAAGTATACAGGCACAAAACTACTAAAAATGATTGAAGAACAAAACACGAAAGCTACCAAAAAAAATATGGGGAACAAGCATGAAAAATACTTAAAGAACACAAAATTGCTAAACTAAAGTGTCGATATGTACGACGAGAGTTTGAACTCGTAGAGGATTCGACACTAAATCAGCCAGGCTCCAAACTTGAGAAGCTAGTCGACCTTCTTGACAGCTAGCTATGTTCCTCGTATTGTGATAATTTTGCAATTTTTCCAACAGCTCCAACCTCTAGACAAGTGTAGGTCCCGTTTCGCAAATGAGTTTTTTGAGTATTTGTCTAAACTTTATTATAATTTACTGTAGAAGTTGTAGGAAAAATTTTTAAAATGTGTACATTTTTGAATATTTTGAAATATATAATTTAAAAATTTTGAAAATTTTTTTGAAGTTACTATAATTAAAGTTGTTAAAAACCTTATAACAGACAACTTATATGTCAAATAGGCTCGTAGTTTAAATTTAACACACATGCATATGAAAAACACTAAAAACAAATAAAAATATTAAAGAAAATTATGACAACTACGCTAATTAAAAACCTTGAAAAATTTCTTGGGTGGTTTTATTGAAGGAAGCTTGTCAAACTCGAACTTAAGATTGCACGTCTCGTACCAAATCCTTCCACTTTAAAAGAACTCTCCCTCATGTTTCACGAACAACCTGGATGCAAAAACAACATGTAGAAATGGCCACTGACCCTTCCACGAATTTTGCACGGCCTATGCTTTCTCACAGAGTGGGTCCTCTATTTCGCGCTTTTATCCCACGATGCTTGGCACCAGGTTGAATTGGACTAGTGGTGTCAGTTTTGCAAGACTAATTCATTTCCTATTGGGCTTTGGTTTGTAAGCACAAGCACTAGCACTCACTTTGGAGCGGCCGTTGTGAGTTGGTTCCGTAGAAAGTATGTTGGGAGGGGCTACATATGTTTGACGGTGCACCCCTCAAATTCTGAAAGAGTTTTTGATGTGTATTAAATTGGTTATAGTTAATAATTTGCACCCCTCAAACTATACAAATTTTGTGTTGCACCCTACTTAAAACTACTGTAGAATAACAAAGAAGTCAAAGATAATTAACTATTAGGAACCAAAATAATGGCATAAAAGGTCAACAATATTCATATTGGACTAGGAGTAATGTGGAAGCAAAATGTAACTTTTGATTGACCATTCACTAGTAACTTTTTTTATTTAGTCAATTAGCCACTAACGTACTCTTGGATGATTTGTAATTGCGTAACTTATTTGGGCATTGAATGCTTCTGTACATTTAATCATTGACTGAATACATATATTAATTTGTGAAACACTAGGATTAATCAAATAACTTATGAGATCTGATTGCAGTTTGCTTTGTGATCTGCACTTCTGTATTTAAATAACTGAACAGTAAAAGCAAAATTCATGAACTTGAAGTTTTATAACCTGAGAAATTTAATTAAAAATATATGATAGGGTTTAGGTTTTTTTTTTTTTTTTTTTTAAGTGTAAGTGGAAGGACTTAATCCGAAACCTTTCACTTACATTCCTTCCTTCGGAACTATCCAACCCATCCCTCAACCCAAGGTTTAGGTCAATAAAGAGGAAGAAGTAATTATAAAAGATTGTATACCGTGTTAAATTAGTTACAATATTCTTTCTAATAGTTGTCCCTACATATATAATGTATATACTCATTATAATAATTTTTTTTGTAAAATTAATAAAAAATTTCCTATTTGAAGATTAATTCATGTTTTGTCTTGTGTTAAGTAAATGTTGCGGAATTAATTTTAATTCAAATTTTCATATAATGACCACTGCTTTTGAAGGAACATAGTAGCCTGTTCATTGCATAGGATTATAGCAAGTGCCAAATAGTGGCGGATCTTCAATGGGGGCACTAGTCCCCGCTGGCCCCTAAATTTTACTAGCAGCCTCACAAATTTCTTAAAATTGTACTATTACCCTCACTAAATTGTTTAGAAGTAAACATAAAAATGAATAGTTTTGTAACTTGATGGAGAGGGACTATTAAAGAATTTAAAACAAAAGGCCTTTTTCTTCAATCATTTAATTTTTTTGGAACTTGTAATAATTTGTTATTTATTAGTTAAATTAATCAATTGGATTTTTTCTTTCAAGAGAACAAAGAAAATACAATATATACTGACGCGTAAATCAAGACTAGTTTTTTTTGGATGAGTTAAAAATAAATCAGATGTGACTTTTTTCCATAAAGCAGATGAGACTGTTATTAATTAAAAAAAAAAAAGAACTGCAGGTCCACTAGGAACTATTAAAGATTTATTATGATTTTAAAAGAAAATTACTGGTCCATTATTTAATTTGAGTATGTTGCTTTAGTTATATTATTCATGAAACAATGCAATACTTTTTATTTGAATATTGTTGTTGTGTCCTATTTTTAGCAAAGACAAAAAAAGCAATTATCATCTTGTATTTGCTCCCAGTAAAATGTATTCTTGACTCTGCCACTGGTTTGTAAAGATTAAAAGCTATTGATGATAAGCTAAGATATTAAAGACGATGAGAAAGAGAAAGAAGGAAAGTGACAGGTAGAATGTGCGATGATTAAAGCTTGTGATTGATGTCTCTTATGCACGAAACATCTATTTAGAGAAGCCGATTTGTTTGAAATTAGTGTCGTATAATGGAAATAAATTGATAGTTTAGTGAAATAATGCATCAGTTGAAAGCGGAAAGCAAGATTACAGATCTTATCTGTTACCTTGACCAATTTATATAAAAACATGCATCACGAGATGTTCAAGAATTACTAGAACCTGGACAAGTAGGTGTGAACCATTTGATGGGTTGAAATTATGGCCACACATGTTAGCTAAAGATCCAAAGAGAGATGAGGCAGATTTCAGTTAATCAATTAAAAGTTGGGATCATGTAATGCAATAATTGGCGAAAAATATATATAATTAAAGAAGAAATTTGGTATCTAATAGCTAAGGTTTCAAATCAGTCAAACTCAATCGAATCACTCATTGACTTGCTCATTTAAAGTTTGAATTAAAACTCGCATTAATCAAATTTAAGTCAAAAAGTTGGGATCATTTAAATCAACAATTGGCCAAAAAATATGTATAAAGAAAGAAGAAATTTGGTATCTAATGGCTAAGGTTTCAAATCAGTCAAAACTCAGTCAAATTACTCAATGACTTGCTCATTTAAAGTAGTTTGATTAAAACTCGCGGTAATTAAGTTTAAGTCAAATTCTAGCTGTTCAATTAGTTTGACAAGCTCACTAACTTGTTGGAAGTCATCACTTCAAACTTATCTCACACTTTCAAAATGCTACTAAAACTAATTCCTCTATCTCATTTTGTTAGTCTTGATTTTATTTTTTTTTGGCATTTTAAATTCTATTTTAGTTTGTCTCAAATTAATTATTTGTCAAAATCTTAAAAAAGAAAAAAAGGAACTAACCTCCCCATCTTATTCTTCATGCAATTTTCAAATAGGGCATTAAAATCATGTTTCAATATTTAACACTTTAATAAAACATTGTAATATATGAAAATTCAGATAAATTAACCAAATTCAAATCTAAATTAAGAAGTAATCACTCAGAGAGTTACTTGTTTCAAGGCACGTTCCGCTTCATTAGATAAATGCATTCAAAATGATACTATGCTATCTACAAGACACTAAATTTATCCAAAAACAAGATAACAACACATATTAAACCATTATATTCCTGTTTCACAGCTCTACGAACGAGGTCTAATTAAAGCAGAAGTTTCGGCATTAGCAGAGATACTCCCAACTTCTCCAGCCTTCTCAAGTGCAGAGACCACCTCTGCAATCATGCTATGGGTGGCCATGTCTCTCAGGTTCTGAAATTTGCATGCAAGAATTCATTAATGCCCCAAAATGTCTTGTGATTTTATGGAGGAGTACCAGAGAGAAAGAAAGAAACATAATGAAGTAGTTTAGTCACTAGAATTGTTCAAGTGTATATATTATAGTTTTGCAGCAGTACAAACTTACTGGACAGAGTCCATATGGAATATGTAGTCTATATAGATAAGGTCTAAGAACATTAAATTTACTATACTGAACATGGATGAGTCTCTCATCCATCACACACTGCATCTACATTGCAGCATTATTCATAAGCCAATGACACAAACAATAAACCATTGGTACTACTAGTGAAACTGTCACCGCTTGAGGTCTTCTATTACATGTTTCCACATTTCTTTGTCACAGCTTCTTAAAATGGCAAATGTCCCGTACAGAGAGAGATTTCAAAACTTGGACTCTTATTTATCATTGCATAGTACAGGTGTTAATCAGATAGATAGTGTAACAAAAGTATTACAGGAAAAGTTGTAATAGGGGATCCTTTGCCTTAGTTCTCCAATAGAGCATTGCGGAGATCATGATATTTGTTGGCGCACAATTGTGGAGCATTGCAGTCACTGCTGCATGCAAATGCACAAAATGCATAACAACCAAATTTTTTCCACCAGACTTGCTTTTCACAGCATTTGAAAGCGTTTTCACAATCGTTTTTGCAAAATTTTTGGAGATTTTCCGGCTCATCGATCACTTGATGAAGATCCAGGAAAATGAAGATGTAGCACCTCTCCGACCCTGTTGGGAACCGCCCCAACTAAGGCTGTGGTGAACAGCATTAGCACGATGAGTTAGGCTGTGAAAATCTTCCTAGTTGTGTTATCGGCCATAATCCCTTTATTGTGAGGATTAGATTGGAGAGACGAAGTTCTTTGCAGTTGATTATGAGCTATAGTTTGGTACCTTGTAGCTAGTTGTATGAATAAAGCTCCACGGATTATGCAGCTATTTATAGTTTGCTACATCTCGAAGTGAAAAAAAAAAATGATGGTGATTCTTTTTAAACTCAAATCTTGGTATAGTAATTTTGCACATGTCATTTGTTTACAAAAGAATAAAATACCATGATAAGACACAAAAGGGGCACGAGGAAATCATTTGCCATATGAAAGTTTCTGCATTCGTGTCAACTTGTGTATGCTTGGACTACATTGGTCTCCTGGCACATAAAGTAGCTACATACGTACCAAAATACTGGTGACTGCTTAATCGACAAGTGTATATAGTAGATAAAATTTTTTGCATCATCATGCACATGTATTTGCCTTAAACATATTATTTTCTGTTAATGTCAAAGGAATAGTAGGTTTCAGATTAATGTATGTAAATAAGTGAATTGTAATCCTTAAGAATCAGTTTAGCTGGTTGTTCGAAACATTAACCAAGTCACTGAGATTTTCTATTTTACCCTCTTAAAATAAAAGGGTAAATTACACTTTACCCCCTATAGTTTAGCATTTTTTCACATAATCTCGTATAATTTAAAAAAACTATACATAATTCCCTTATGATTTGGATTAAAAGTGTCAAAGTGATGGAATTTGTATTTCATAATGGAGTCAACTAAAATGCCAAAAATATCCTTACATCAAGTTGAAAATTATTTATTAATCACAGTGAAATTATGTATATATTTTGAAAGTTATAAAGAGATTATATGATAAAACATTAAATCATAATGAAGTTATGTGGTAAAATACAAAATTATAAGGGGTTAAAATGTCATACATATATCCCCGAGGAAGCCAAGAAAAGATAAAACGAACTCCTGATTCATGTGGAAAACATTAACACCAAAAAGAAACTAAATTCTTGACCTACTAGGTAATTGCATTAAGTATTCAAAAGGCCCTGGTCAAGGATAGGACAGCAATACATCATCATACTATGGTCTTAGTTCAACCTTCCTGGGCAAGTAGTATCATATTAAGGTAAGCATGCTTTGATACATTTTCTTGCTACCTTGAGATGTTGACTAACCACCAATTCCTTTCCCTGGAAATCTTTAGCATTGCAGACATGGTCATAGTAATTAAAATGAGTTGAAGAAGCTTGAACTTTAAGCAAGATCAGTAATTAGTGGTGCCGATTTTGAGTTATTTATTATCCCATATGGCTCATTGTCTACTTGAACAAATATTAAAAGACTACTGATGTTCTGCTAGGTTACATTGATATGAGCATCAGTGGAGGATGAGCGGAAGCAGAATTTTTGAGCCCCAATCTCCACTTCTAGAGACTGACAATGAAGCAGTCCAGGTTAATGTATATTACAAGCGCAGTCCAGGTGGATGGAGATCAGCATCTTTCATGCTGGGTTAGTAAACATATAAAAGTACATACATAGTCCTACTAAGGTATTTTCCAATAATTGCTAAAGTTCTTTAAGCATTGCCTTCTTATTGTCCAATTTTCTAAGAACCAGTAATGATTTAGAAGCAAAACAAAGTTTATGCGGAATTCAACCTCATCATTATGATTTGACTGGGTTGGCTATAATCTATAGCTGGAGGATCTCTGGAGAGGTTTGCCTATTATGGAGTAGAATCTAATCTGATTAGCTGTCTTACCGGACCACTTGGAGAATCCGTGGCAACAGCAGCTGCAAATGTCAATACATGGATTGGTGTAGTTTCACTTGTACCAGTTTTAGGAGCATATTTGGCTGATTCTTTCCTTGGTCGATATCGATCAATTATCATTGCTTCCATTCTCTATATCTTGGTCAGCTCACAATTTTATTTCTATAAATTGTTATTGGCATTTCCTTGTTTGTTAATGTAACTTTTGTGCACTTTTCTAGTCATACAAAAAGATAAAGATATCTACATTTTTGTCACTTGAAGTAAAATTTGACTAGATGGGAGTGGTTGTGAATGCAATGAAGTATATGGGTACTTTAATTCAAGTCAGAGGATCAGAACCTCAAACGGAGAGCCAAATACAAATAAGGGGGTGAAATTGTGAAAATAACAAGTCTCCATCTCTTTGGAATTGTACATACTTCAAGCTCTTATTACTCTCTATGGTGATAGTGCTGAAAATGTAGCAGGGACTTGGTTTTTTGAGGCTGTCTGCATCAATTAGTCCAACTTTTCTCAGCAGCTCAAGCTATCAAGCCATAACCAAGAAATCAGGCTTGGCTACGGGAAACCAAGTTTGTTT
Organism: Coffea eugenioides; assembly: GCF_003713205.1. NCBI lineage: Eukaryota > Viridiplantae > Streptophyta > Magnoliopsida > Gentianales > Rubiaceae > Coffea > Coffea eugenioides. The sequence continues at coordinate 13,289,480 of NC_040038.1, read as the reverse complement.
TTTGTCTCACTTTACGCGACTGCATTGGCTAAAGGATATAAACCTTGTGTTCAAGCTTTCGGAGCTGATCAATTCAACGGAAAACATCAGGAAAAGAGCAAAGCCAAGAGCTCATTTTTCAATTGGTGGCTCTGTGGCCTATGCATTGGTTCTATAGCAGCACATTTGATCTTGCACTATATTCAAGACAACATTAGTTGGACAATTGGTTTTGGAATTCCATGTCTTGTTATGATTCTTGGGCTAATTCTCTTTTTACTTGGACATAGAACTTACTTTTTTGATGTTAAAAGAGGTGATGAAGAGAGCCCTTATAGGAGGATCAAGTGGGGCATAGCTAAAGAGGGTGATGCTTTGATCAATAGAGCACAGGCATCAAGCAGTCAAGAAGAGTGCCAAGAATATTTGTTGTCGAAAACTTAACAAAGATCTCAAGATTATAGGTAAGGAAATATTACCAGACCAGAGAGAAATTTTTTGACCATACAATAAATAATGGAGTTCTCAAATAAATCTTTCTGAACAATTTATCCAGTTACCAGAGATTCAGAGAAGGTAACTCACCGTTTTACCCTTTAAGAAAGGAAAATGAAATCGGTCCAATTTCTTTTGTGAACAGAAATTTTGCATTTTGTAGCCAACCTTTTCAAGAATCTTCTGTTCTTTCCCTTCATTATTTTACATTCAATTATGTCAAGTAGGCAAAAGTCTAAAAAGCTAATCAAAGTTACTTTTACTTTAATGTTTTGCTTGTCTCCATATTTACTACTTATTTTTCTTCTTTAATGCAGAAAAAAGGCTGTTCATTCAACCTTTTTGGAAGATTGGTGAATAATATTGAAATTTCCAACACATGAGTCTATGCCTTTGACTGACCTACATTGGCGATGAAGATGTCTTTTTTTCATGCAGCTCACTTACAAGTTTTCTACTTCTTTGTTTCAATAGCCTTTTGTAAAACTACCTTATTTTGATGTAAAATTTGGGACGGCTAGACCCCTTATCGAAACATTTGTTTTGTGATGTAGAACTTATATGACATTTGAAGATAATTTATGGTATATTGGCATGCAGCTTCTCATGCAGTTATTGCTTTTATTTGTTAACATGCCAAGATATATTTTTTCTTTTTATTTTATCATGAGTACTGTTGGCAACAAAAAAATTAATTGGAAATTTTCATTGACAAATTAAGTTGTCACAGAAAAAACACCTATCTAACAAAAACAACTTCCTCTATCACAACATAATGTCGTCGCTAGCACCAAATCATATTATCGACAAAAACTGTTGTCGGTAACATGACAACATAAGTGACAACCATCACCAATTTTTAGTGATGACCTGCATTCGGATATTTCTGACAACAGGTTCAAGGCGTTAATAAAACTGGATCCATAACGTCGTCACTAAAAATGATATTTCATTGATGACTTTTAAGGTCGTCATTGCTTACTTTTACCGATGGAGGTATAGTGACGACCTTTTGACGACTTGAAAGTCATCAATAATTATCGTTTGTGACTACTTTTTACCATTCTGTGACAATTCTATATTGTCACTGATGACCTATTTTCTTGTAGTGATATTATGTTTATATATTTTGATCATTTCATCTATTTCAGTTTTTAAACAAGGGTAATCTTGACATTTCTATGGATTCCATTACAATGGATCATTTCTGTCAATTTGACATTTTAATTCACATCATGAGAGAGTTTTATATAACGTTTGAAACTATAGCCTTATTTTAGTTCAAAATTCGCTCTTGTATTGCTAGAATAACTAAAAAGAATAAACAAAATTCATGACCTTAAAGTTTTATAACCTAATAAATTTAATCAACACTATATGATAGGCGTTAGGTTAATAAAGAGGAAGAAATAACTATAAGAGATTGTATATCGTGTTAAATTAGTAACAATTTTCTTTCTAATAGTTGATCCTACATATATATAATGTACTAAACTCAATACAATGAAACTTATTTTGTAAAACTTAATAAAGGTTTCTTATTGGAAGATTGATTCATGTTTCCTCATGTATTAAGTAATGTAGTGGAATTAATTTTCATTCAAATTTTTATATAATGACCACTGCTTTTTGAAGGAACATGGTAACCTGTGTATTGCATGGGATTATAGCCAATTTGGAACAGTAGAGGATCCTTAATGGGGCAATAGGGACCCTCACTGCCCCACAAAATTTAACTAGTAGCCTTACAATTTTCAAAAATTTTTATTGTTGCTCCACTAAATTGATTAGAAGTTAACATACAAATGACTACTTTTTAAGGGACTATTAAAGAATTTAAAACAAAACGCCTTTTACTTCAAAGATTCAATTTTCTTGGAACTTGTAATAGTTTGTTAGTCGTTTTTTAAATAAATTGATTGGGCTTTTTTTTTTTCCAAAAAAGCAAAGAAAATACAATGTTCACTAGTATGTAACTCAATATTGGTTTTGCTGCTTACTTAAAAGTAATCCATATGTGACTTTTTCCAATAAAGCAGATGTGACTGTTACCAATAGGGAAAAAAAAAAGTCTACCAGGAACTGTTAAAGGTTTTTTATGAAATAAATGCAATACTTTTAATGTGTATATTATTGTTATGTCCTACTTTTAGCTAAGACAAAGAAGAAATTATCATTTTGTGTTTTCCCTCAATAAAATGTGTTCCTGATTTTGCCACTGGTTTGAAAATAATAAAAGCTATTGATTAGAAGCTAAGAAATCAAAGAAGGTGAGGAACCAGAAGCAGAAAAGTGACACATAGGATATCCAATGATTAAAGGCTGTGATTTTTTTTTCTTTTGGATCAAGATTAAATGTTGTGATTGATGTCTCTTAAGCATGAAGTGCTATCGTTATTTTTCTGACATAACTGTTAGATTAAGGGTCGTGGCAATGGCTCACTTTGAAACAAATGTACTTTAGGGAAGTTGATTGTGTGAAATTAATATCGTATAATGGATATAAATGGATAGTTTAGTGAAATAATTCATCAGTTAAAAGCGGAAAAGAAGATTTGCCAAACTAAAGCAAGATTAGAAATCTTATGATAAGATTCTTATCAGTTACCTTGACTGAATACATATAATGAAAGGAGAAATTTGGTACCTAATAGCTAAGGTTCAAATGAGTCAAGTTAAATCCAACTACTCACTAGTTTGTTCAATTAAAAACTGAATTAAAACTTGTATCAACCAAGTTTAAATCAAGCTCTAACAGTTCAAATAATTTGATCTACGTGCTCAAATTCAATATGATACTCAGAGTACTCTTTGAGTTTAATAAAGCAAGGTCAAATGTCCATTGTAACTCTTAGTTAAAAATATATTAAAACAATGTATTTACGTTATTTAAACTCAAGTAGACTCGATCACATGCAAACTATTACTTAATTAAGGCTTCATATTGTGTTGAACTTATTTGAGTCGAGTTCAGGTAAGCTAAAATATTATCGAGCCTTGAGTTCAAACTCAACTTTTGATATTATTAGCTTTGATTCAACTCGAATATTGCATTGTCCGATCTCGACTCAACTTGATTGTTCCCCTAGTAATAGCAATTAGATATGTCACTTAATATGAAGTTCACTTGCATTTCTTGGTTTAATGGCACGTTCCACTTCATTGGATTAATGCATTCAAAAAGATACTATATATGCCTTTTCTACAATAAGCTAGATTAAGCACAAAAACAAGAAAATAACACACATTAAACCATCATAGTCCTGTTTCGCAGCTTTACGAATGAGTTCTAGCTAAAGCAGAAGTTTCGACGTTAACAGATATACTCCCAACTTCTCCAGCCTTCTCAAGTACAGAAAGAAACATAATGAAATAGTTTAGTCACCAGAACTATCCAAGTGTACATGTCAACTTAAAATTTACAGCAGTACAAACTTATTGGACGGAGTCCATATGAAATATTGACAAGTTCTAAGAACCTTATATTTACTATACTAAAGATATATAGGTGATTCTCACACCCAATCACACCTTGCATCTACATTGCAGCATTATTCATAAGCCAATGACAGAGACAACAAACCAATAGTAGTACTAGTACAATTGTCACAAGGACAGTTGAAACCACGCATATGTGAATTGAAAAGAAAGACAGCCTGAATCAGCTCTCCAATAGAGCGTTGTGGAGATCATGATATTTGTTGGTGCACAGCATTGGAGTTTTTTTCTGCATTTAGCCCTGAATATTAATGCACTGTATGCATCACAACCAAGTATTTTCCACCAGACTTGCTGTTCAGAGCATTTGAGAGCGGCATCACAATTGTTTTTGCAACGTTGTTGGAGATTTTAAAGACTCATCACTTGATGAAGATCCAGGAAAACCAAGATGTACCAGTACCGCCTCTCCGACCCTGTTGGGAACCGCCCCAACTCAGGCTGCAGTGAACAGCATTAGCATGATGAATGATGCTGTGAAAATCTTCTTAGTCGTGTTATCAGCCATAATCCCTTGATTGTGAGGATTAAGTTGGAGAGACTAAATTCTTTTCAGTTGATTATGAGCTATAGTTTGGTACCTCGTAGCTAGTTGTATGAATAAAGCCCCAGGGATTATGCAGCTATTTATAGTTGCTGCATCTAGAAATGACAAAAAATTTTGATGGTGGCTCTTTTTAAATCAAAAGAATAAAGTACTATGATAACGCACAAAGGGGCACGAGGAAACCTCGTTTGGAAGTTTCTCCATTCGTGTTGTAGTTGTAGTTGGATTATACTTGTGTATGTTTGGACTACACTCATCTCCTGGTACATAAAATAGCTACGAATGTACCAAAAATACTTTTGAAAGTTTTTAATCTACAAGTATATAGAATAGCTATATACTAAAATTTTGGCATCATCATACACGAGTATTTGCCTTTATATATTATATTCTATTGATGTTAAAGAATAGTACCTTTCAAAATACAAGTATTGGTATACGCAAATAAGCGAAACAGTAGATCTTAAGGTCCAGTTTAACTGATAGGGATATTAATCAAGTGACCGTGAGATTCTTAGTTTAACTCTCGAGTCTTCTCATTTCCAAGTGATTGCGAGGCACATTTGCCTAATTTTGTTCTTATACCCCATAATTGATTGAAAGTTGTATGTTATATGTGGGCCTATAAGTAATATGATAATTTTTAATAGAAGAACAAGTTATAGACACAATTTTTAGACATTTAAAGTAAATGGATGACAAAGGACTAAGAATGATCAAGACCAAATTGAATTGGAAAATGCCCGAAACAATTATACTAACTAACAAAAACTCAGATTAGAAAGGCTATGCACATGAAAAAAGTTCAAAAATTTTTTCGTTGAAGTGAAATAACAAAATCATATTAATTATCAAAATAGTTGATTGCTTTTATGTGGTTTATTATTGAGATAACAAAGCTAATCCTTTATGTTAATACACCGGGATACAGACTAGTTAATATATATCAAGGGCAATGTAAAATTTTACTAAATCAACCATCAAGGATTCCTCTATTGTTTAAAGAACAATTTCCAAATCAACTAAAAATTCTTAGGATGATGCAGTTTTTCCTAGATTACACGTTACATAAAAATTGATTAAAAAGTTCTACAACTTTGCATATTGGCTTTTATTAGATTTGAGTTACTTTTTGCAGTATCAGCCCTAATATAATAGGTCCAAGAATTACTACCACAATGGCATGATTCATGTAAATATGGCCCAATTACTCCCTACAAGAAATGGACAGATGAGATTTCATTTTCAAGTGTTTGGACCTTTGATTGAACTTTGCTTATTAATTTCGAAGCACTTAGAAGTTAATTATTTTCCCCTTTTTAGATTAACGCAGAAATCTAATGTGTATTATTTGAAAATATTTTAAATAAATTGTATTATTTTATTATATCAAAAATATAAAAAAAAAATGTATTCACGTACACCAATATTTTAACAAATGCAATACTAATATACTGTCTTAGTACAATAAATAATTTAAACAAATATAACAACCTTACAATAGCACAACCATATCTGCCCATGTCCATTATTGATACGTAGTCGTGTACTAGAACTATAGGGCATTAATTGTGCACGAGTGCTGAAGCCATGCATGCTGTGACATGCAAATACATGTAAAAGGGGAATAGGTTTGTCCAACCATATAAAAAGGAATTTTTCTTGATAAGATTTAACAACTTGATAGTTATGGTAGTGAATAAGGAGAGACATTTTCTTTTTCTTTTTTGGTTCCAAAGATAATATTAAATGCTTTTCTTTTTCTTCTAATTTTATAGGTAAGAGACACAAGAACTAAATAGTTACATATAGCAGCTTATTCAATAAGTTATAAAGATCAGTTATAATAATCCATATGGATTGATCAACCTGTAATCATATAAAAAAATGTAACATGTTTACCATGGAATACTTTTATTAGATAAATGGATTAAGAAAGATATTACAAGTCATGGACAACTTAATTAAGTTTCAAATCTGAGAGCCCAAGTATAAGATTGACAGGACAGACAAATGCAGCAATATATCAAGAAGTATTTTTAAAATCTACCAAATAATCTATATGCACACCCCTTTATTTGGCTAAATTCATAAAGGCATTCCAAAGCAGGGCAAATCAGTGTTAAATCTTATCAAGAAAAACTTCCTGCTCACCATCTTTGGCCCAAAAGTTTGTACCACTATATAAAAATTGGAAGTTCCATCCTTGTGAGCAGCAAAAGGGCTCATCAACATCCCAAACTCCAATAGAATCAAAAGATCAAAAGAGACACGGAAGCTCCTTTAAGATATTAAAAAACTAGCATTGTAAAAAGTTCTAGATAACTAAACAAATCCAGTGCTTTAGCCATGAAAATCTTAGAAGCAGCTCCCTTGCTTAAACAACAAATTACTTGAGTCATCATCTAACAAAGATGTAACTATCCAAGAGAAACACCAGCAGCAAGTGGAGCATTACAAACTATTCTCACACAGAGATGTATCAGAAACAAAAGGAGAAAGAAGAAGCTACACCTCTATGTAAAATATGTTATTGTCGCATGCCCTTAAAAGTATCCTACCTCAACCAGACAAGGGAGAAATCACAGTCTGAAGTAAGCTAAGAGGACGAAGAACCAACCATGGAGCTGATCTTCTGCATAAAAGCTTTGATCTCACTTTCTAACTTTGCTCTCATCTCTGGTGAAAGATTGTTACCTGCCTTCTCCAATGTTGATTTCATCATCTCAAGATTCTTTTTGATAAACAAAAGATCAGGTGGATCACGATTCTGAGGATTTGAACCAGATGGTTTTGCAGGGCTCTTGAGTCCATCCACGGGCAGAAGGGGTGGCACCAAAGGTGTCAATGAAGGGCCTGAAACACCAAGAGAATTCTGCACCTTATTGTGATTGGCACTAATGTCTGGAACTGCAGCAGTAGACTTGTTTCTCCTCCTCCTTTTCCGTGGCGGTTTAGTTTGAGCCGAAGCGGAGTTTGTGTCTGTTGCATTATTTCCAGGTAAGACAGATTCAGCAACATTACCATTCAAATCTGGGAGGTTTGAAGCTTTATCCTTTCTTTTCCTGCGCTCAGGTTTAGCAGCAGCAGACAATAAGGGTGTTGGCTGAAAGCTGTTTAATAGTGATCCAAATTGAATGTTGTTTCCACTAGCTTCTGATTGCCGGGCAATGACTTCTGAAGTAAATGCAGTTTCACCCTGGATATTATTCTGCTGAGGAACAGTGTTCAGGAAATTCGGACCCATTGCTTGCACATCTTTCAACAACTGGACAAATTTAATGTTGTTTCGACTAGGATCAAGCAAGCCTACAGTTCTGGTATAAGCATTCTTTCTAGCTAAATCCTCCGTCTGTCTAATGTTTGGTTCTAGTCCACAATGAAATGCAGTAGTTCCTGGACCCTGGCAATCTTCGGCTGATGAGACTGGGATATTCCCATTCAAGTCTGGTAATCCAGTCGCTTCTTTAATATCAAGTACTCCTGGAACTGTTCCTGCCTCCGGCCGGCTGGGTACTTTTTCACTTTCTGGCATATCAGAACCCACTCCCTGGCATTTAATTACCACTGAACCACTTAATGCATTTATAGCTGAGCCAGACAAGAAAGTGCCTACTGAGGTTCCATCTTCCTTCTTTGTACGTCTCTTCTTAGGCTTGGCACTGGATGAATTGTGTTCCACTGAATCCTTTCCATTTGTTCCTTCTGAGTCATAATTTGAAGATTTAGTCATTCCATCCACCTTAACTACAACTTCATCACCAATATGCTTATTAGCTATCTCAATGTCTAAAAATGAAAATCTCCTGAAATTGCATAAAAACCTGTTGACTGAACCAGAAAGGTGTCTTCTCTTGGGATGCAAACAATCAAGAGCAGTAACAAGGAGTTCAGAGAGTATTTCAGCCGAAGACGCCTTAATATCCTTCGCTTTGCCAAGCATATCAGAGCAATTAGTAGATCTATGTGGCCCAGCTTTCCGCGATTTCTTATCACCATTTGATTGTCCAGAGTTGCAGTTCATTTCCACATTTTCTTCAGAAGTTGGTGCATCTGCATTGCCCTTCTTGGGGTTTATGTAAGGATAGGATAAGTACTTGCTCTTCCTTCTTTCTCTCGCTTCATTGCCTTTTGCAGATCTGCTATCCATCCTCCGATCATTTTCTCCATCTAAAAGATCATCTTCGGTTCCTTCTGCAGAAATGAAGGGGCTCAACTGCTGAGAAAAGACCTCAGCTTCACCAGTGTCATTCTCCTTTCCATCATTATTTAGGTCTTTGTCCTTTTCTCCCAAATTCAGACCATTATGACCACCATCTTTGGCATCAGCTGGCCTGAGTTGATGCATGGGCAATTGACAATGCCCCAAAGAATGATAAAAGGCTGAAAGACAATTTTGGGTGATGGTTAATTTAATTTTACCAGGCACAGGTGCTCCCTGTGCAATATACTTTACCGATTGTAGAAAACTAGCAGGTTGAAAATGAGATCCCAAAAAAGCACTGGTACCCATTCGGTCCATTGATAAGTATCTCTCCACAGTTTGATCAGCAGACTGAGCAGAAATGTTTTGGTTTTCTTTTAAAGAACAAGAACAGGTCATCTCTGCCTTTACACGCCTACCAATCTCAATGACAGCCCTCTCTAGTGCCCCACGAAAGTTTCTAGAGTTGTTTTGGTGAGACATCTCGTCAAAGTACTCAAGAAAATGCTTCAACTGAGATGAGGAGCACCAAATAAAATTAGCATTTCCATAATACTTAACCAGGAAAGATTCTTTTTTGTGGGAATCTGCAGCACCCTTTGATGAGTTTGAGGGATCAGTAATCATTCCAGGCCACCATAACTGTGTCTTGGTTTTAGCCCATACCAAATCACCAACATTAAAGCTGTTATTTCTATTACATGAATCCTCGCCTGCCGTTTCATTCTTTACATGTACATCTTCACTTATTGACCTATTCTTCATCACATCAAGTAAAGAATCACCAGCTTCTGAAACCTGGGCAATTGTCTCTTCGCCAGATGACAATGCTTCATTTCTTTGGCATGAATCTTCAAGATCAGGTCCGCCCTCTCTCAATGCATGCCAGTCACTGCAGTTCCCTTCATCAGCTTGATTAATACCGTCCATCGGACCGAAAACCTCCACAAACAAAGAAAAACCGTCACCAGAAACTTCAATCTTCCTCGGAGAATCTACTGCCTCAGACTGTTCCATTGCATCATTGCCTTTCTCAACTCCCTCCTCAGTCTCCACCTTTTCAACTCCAATCCCCTTATTCCCCTCAAGAATCAAAGCCTGGCCATTGGCACCATTCATCCCATTATTTTGTGGTTTCCCTATGTTTTCTTGTTGGACATCCAACCCCAGAGAGCCTCTTGTGTTCTGATTTTCTTCAGCAACAAGCTCACTCACTAAAGCTTCCCCTCTATTCACCAGACCATCTAATGTACAACCATTATCACCACCGTCAAAGCTTTTATTTATTTCCGTATCACTTACTTCAACGTCTCTACAATTTACATTAATCCCACCACCGTCTTCTCCTGCAACCAAAACTGAAGCGCTAGAATTCTCACCAAAACAAGGCATCTCATAACCTTCTCGAGGCATTTGACCACAAGGTTTCAGACTTTGACTCTCTTTTAACTGCACAAAACCCCCCTCTACAGCTTTTGAGTCCTTTTGAGTTTCCATTTCAAGAATTTCCATTAAAGGTCTCAACTTTTCCCTCATCAATTTATTTCACTGTCATCCAAAACAGAACAAAATCACAAGGATTACAAAACACATTTTTCACAACTTGCTGCTAAAAGAAACTCTCCAAAAATGCAAAAAAGTCAATCTACAGCAAAAATAAGAAAAACCCACAAAAAATCTATCCATAACTAGTTAAAATCACACGCACATTTATCAAGAAGTAACAGAAATGGACATTCAAAAACCTGCTTAAACAAGAAAAAAAATGTGAGGTACCTGGAGGAAGAACTGAAAACGATACTCATTTCAGAAACTAATTCTCAGGTAAAGAGGAGAGATTCCACTGAGTAAAAGATTGATTCTTGAGGCAAAGGAATAGCTCTTTCTTTTGCCGGGGGATGTGGGATTTTTCTGCAAAGAGCGCACCGGAGTTGAGGCAGAAAAGACAGGTCCAGTAAAGAAAGAGAGAGGGGCTCTTTTGCTGCTGTGCTTGTTCATGTGGTTTGGTTAAAGAAACATGTCCTTTGAGCAACGGCATTGTCTTTGCTGTCACGTGTTTGTATTTTACTAGGATTAGCCCTCCACGTCTCCCTTCAACAAAAATTAAAAATAGAAAAAAGAAAAAGTGAAATTTCTTTTTGATAAGAAAAAATGAATTATTACTTCATTTTTTCAAAAAATGAATTACTACTTCATTTGAAAGGCAAAAACTTAAATAGACTTGGGTTATTAGAACCGGTGATTTAAGTTTTATCACATCTTCAATATGTGTCTAATGTTTAAATGGGTAAGATGATTTGACGAATTTTGAATCACTTGAATCTACGGATGAGATTATAAATCAGGTCTATCCAAGTATTTATTTATTTTGAAAATTATTTAATAAAAAATAGTCAAAACATATTTAATAATTAAATGAACAGGGGCATTTAATTTTGGTGGTGACAGTCTGACACATAAAGATGATACCGAGTTTCTGTCACTCAGCCGAGGAGCATTCTATCGGGAGACAGCATCAAAGGGGGTTAAGTAAATAAGGAGCCGCAAGAAATGGAAAAATAAGGCCAAGAACAACCAACTCTTTGATGAAAAAAAAAAAAAAGAGGTCAAGTACAAGCAAAATAAAAGATTTTTTTTGTTGGTTTTCAAAGTATTGTGAGGGTAACGTTTTTAATTTTGATACTGAGTAAGAAAGACGGGAGAGGCCTAGGATAGTTTCTTGTGTGTTTTTCCAATGTTGGTATTTTTAATATGTTTTCTAATATTTCATGACCCATTGTCCACATGGATCACATTAGAATTTGGTTGATAATTATACGATTTTTAAATTAAAAAAGACAATTTAACCAGACAGAAACAAGAAAGGAGAGTGGAGGGAAATGCAAGATGTAGGGAGAAGAAATAGTGTATTATACAATTATTATAGACTTGTACGATTGCTAAAATTAAAAAGATACGAAGCAAGGAAGGAGAGAATAGTAAAGAAAAATACAAAATGTGGAACAGAATTGCACCCTTCAACTATACTTGATTCTTAGTTTGATATTTAATTTTAACATGTGACATTTTAATCCTTAAAAAACAAAATATATCCTACTAAAGTATAAAATTTTGTCACACATTAGAGATTAAAGTACAATAAATATCATACTTTAGGGAACAAAAGTGTAATAAGTGGGACAGATTTTATATTTTAGTGAATAAAATGTCCCACTTTAAAATTTAAAAACTAAAATTGGAATTCGGACAGAGTTGTATTGTACAAAGTAGAATTAACCCAAAGGAGTAAAATATTCTACGCTACAAGCAATGCATGGACTGGTTTTATTCCAAAATCTTTCATTACTCACGTATTTGAATGGGTTAGGGTTTACTATTTCAATTAATTACCATCCTATCAATATCATCCGTTTTTAATCGTTAATTATGATTTTGATAACTTATTTAATCATATATCGTCATTCCTTCCATCATTTAATTGCTCATTCTTAGTTTGGTACCTTTTCATTAGTAGCTCAACTCTTCTTTACAGGTCATTTTGAACTTTGTGGGTTTTGTAAGATGCTCCTCATGCTTTAATTCTTTTATTACCTTTTCTAGTCAACTAATGGAAAAGTTAAGTAAACATCTTGCTTAAGTTTGAATTGTTAATACATTTTAACTTCATGGTTTTAAGTAATTCATCAATAGTTAATCTCCATATAACCCTTTCCTAGTTTTCAAATATGGATGCTAAACTTTTGAAAAGTGGTAAAAAGGCTCTTATTTATTGAATATAATGTTTTGTCTTTTTGTTTATTACTATTCATTTCTACATATGCATCTTAGAGAAACTATTACAATGACAATTTCCAAATTAGGATTCCTTGTTTCTTGTATTTTATGACAATCTAGATTAATTTTGAAACAGTGGGGTCATTCATAACTCCACTAATTATTGAATTTCATAAAGTAATTACTTTTTTAAAACTCTATGTGTTCAGTAATGAAAGTTTTGTACTTCTATACATAGACGGAGTCAAACATTTTGCTTGGGGAGGGATGAATAATGAAGAACATAAAAAATACAAAACAATGAAGCAAAAGAAAGTATCACAAATTGTAACTCTAAATTCAAAATTTGATAACTAATATTTTAATGCTATGACAAGTATAAACTAAAACACTCAAAATCAAATTTTCTACCATTTTAGTGTTTACCAATGCAAGTGATGATGTGATGAAAGATATTATTTTAGTATCACTCACTCTATAGAAAATTATGATTGATTTTACTTTTTATAAAAAAATTATTTTAGAATTCAAGAAAATTAACTGTAATTGGATATTAAGGTAAGAAAATATAGGGAAAAATTCACATATTAACATATTGCATCAAGTTAGAGTGAAAAGAATAATCATCCATTAAGAAAAATTCTTTAAGTAAAGAATAAGTAAAGATTGAAAATATAATATAGGAATTTCCAAAGAAAAAATTTTAAAATAGTACCTGCCTTGGAATATTTGAAGTTAGAGTTTGGAGATGGATAAGATAAAGCTGACTATAACAAGTTCGGACTTTTCGTGTTTATTACAATGACATTTTGTGAGCTGTGTATGTCACAATTAGTTACAATTATGTTTTGACTTTTTATGTTGATTTTATTTTCATTTTATAATTTTGCTTTTGTTTTAATTAATATCTTAGTTTAGTTTAATTAGGATTTGATTAACATTTTACCCAATTTAGGAGATTACAAGTTGGTATATCATGTGAAAGTTATGTAAAGAATGGGTGTAAAAGATTATAGTTAATTATATTTGGGAGACAAGAAGGAGGAATTTTATTAATTTGTCATGAGAGGTATACAAAAAAATAGGATTTTGAAAAATTTTGGGGCGGTGAGAGGGGGGGGGGGGGGGGGTTGTCCCTCCATGCCTCTCCTATCTCCATCCTTGCCACTAAATATATTAAGCATCAATTAATTTGTCTACATATATTTTAAGTAAAACTTTTTGTTTAATTTACTAAATTTTGGATAAATTTAAGAGTAAATCTTATATACAATAACGGTGTATACACTATCACGGTTGGATATACCAAACATATGCAAATTTTGAGTTTCAATTTCAAATTCGAATTATGTGTCATGCATCTAATGGTGAAAGTATATATACTATCAGTGTATAGAAGATTAATCTTAAATTTAATAAGACAAATTAGTGGTGTATGAAATATTAACCTTTATATAATTTCTCTTTATGTTTCTTTATCACTATTGTTCATAAATAGACGACGGGAAATTCACAAATGCATATTCTTCTCTTATTTATGCATATACAGACACTTTTCCTTCTCTCACACATACTTGCACATATTATTCTCTTAACTCGTATATTTTTTTCTGACACATTTGCACATAGATAGTCTTTCATCTCTCTCTCATGTCCAAAAACCATCTCCCAAAAGCAAACATATTTAGTTTTATCTTTCTCCTATACATACTTTCTTACAGTGTATTATCTTTAGTTCTCTTTCATACATGTAGACTCATGCACACTTTTTTTCTCTGACATCACACACATTTGAACATATTATATTTTCTAAATTAAATTATGATATGAAAGAGAAAATATTGATTCAACATGTAAATTAGTTAGTTATACATGTTTTTGGAAAATTTTAGAAAAGGTGACAAAAAAAAAATTTGCATGAAATATGTAAAATTTCACTAACCGCTAAGAAGAGATGACGTACGTTATTTAATAAAAAATAAAAATTAAATTAATTGACAACAATCATCATGCATAGGCATCAATGTTATTTCATTAAATTTTTAGATAAAAGCATTATCTCTAATGTTTGTATGGTCATCCTCTAGGGTTATATATATATATATATATATATATATATATATAAATGTTACTAGGATGCTCCAACTCTAAAAAGGCCAAATATAATATACAAAAGAAAATTCCTATGCTAATTACCTAGTCACATGCTGCTAACACAACTACCAAATATAATGTAATTAACAAACAAAATGTAGTATTATAACTATCACTTGGTTTAGTTTTAAAAAGTTTCAATGAATTCATACAAAAAAAAATATTTATTTTTATATTTGATGTAGTGCCTTTAGCACTTGTAGCTATTAAAGTTCCAAATAACATTTTAGATAATTTTAGAACATGTGAAAATCGAAAGTTTTTCTTAGAATTTCATATCTATTCATCTCATATAACCCCACACTAGGAATTAAATATTTTGTAGTACTGCTATAATATATCTTAGTTATTTGTTCTTAGAGTTTATGAACATACCAAATTTATTTCATTTGATTTCATTTACTAAACTTTCTAAAATGTATGTAACTTAGATTCTCACCATTTTTCTCAGATTACATGTACATGTCAAATGTAGACATGTATTATATTAATTTTATGATAAGAAAGCATTTAAAATAAGGAGTTTATTGCCATTATGATCTTCCTCTTAAAAAATATTTCCAAATTAATGCAATTTCAAATTTATTCCCTTATTAATATATTTGCTGTCATGTGGACTTTAAATATAGAAAATTAATCACGCTTAAACTTTGGCTCTGATAATGATCATAGTTTGGTGTGAACTATAAAAGTTCCATTTTAAAGGAAAAGAGAAATGAAAAAAAAAATCTCTGCATTTTTTTGGCTCATCACAGAGAATCTAAGTCATAATTAACATTAAAATTAACACCAAGGATAGTTAATAGTTGATATCTGGAAAAGTTATCATTATGCATTCTAACAATAAAAAATCATGAATTAACACAATAGATCTCTAAAGATTTCTGTTTATTTGTGCGGCAATTCATCATACACATGGCAAGAAAATTTTTCAGTTGCTATGACGATTTAAGAAATTTCCAAATATATTAAGAATTTCCTCAAGGTAGGCAATAAACAATATATAGAGAAGAAGTAGCAAAATTTGAGCTATTGAAAAATAATGAAAAATTCTTCTAATGTGAATTTTAATTAAGCTCTTAAGAGTAGTTATTAACATTTTAATGGGATTTACCTCTCAAGTTCAAAGAAGATAAGAGCGAAAGTTTAAAAGTGATTAGTTTTTCAAATTTAAAGTCCACATGGCAACAAACATATTAACAAGGGAATAAAATTTGAAACTGCATTAGTTTGGAAATATTTTTTAAGAGGAAGATTATTGTGGCAATAAACTCTTAAAATAAGAAAGCAAACTAAAAATAATATAAAAACATACATGTTATATAAGGCACATCATAGTACATAAATAAATAATACTAAATACAACTTTCTATCATATTTCATTAAGATTAGAGTTTTGCTTTTCATACATGCAAGTAATACAACTTTGATTGTTGGAAATATTTGATGACGGGAAATGTCAATAACTTTTTATTTGTTTTTATTTAGTAGTTTCGCAGATTCCACTAATTATACATTCAGCATGCTAGATTCTTTTTTTTAAGCAATTTTTTTTAGAGGCTAGTAATATTTTGTTATTTGCACACAATGTTCCTATTTCTTCCACTTGCTTATTAGTTTAACTTAATGAGATTATGAGCCTGTAGATTGATGTTGAAAAGTTTTTGAAGTTATCAAGTATTAATGAGCATAAGGGTAAATTACTCCATGCATATGAGGGATGGTTATACTATCTTAATTATCCTCCACCTTATATGTTGTATGTGCCACTGCTATTATGAATCCTAATATAATTATTGTCAGTATCAATGTCAACAAGAGTTTCATGATGAATTTGTAGAGTTGGCACAATATATGTGAAAGTCTCTTAGTCAAAATTATGGTTTTAAACAAGCGCATGGTGATTTGATGGAAGGATGGATTCCATTTGTCCATAATCAAATACATAATATATAGGAAATACTTCAAAAGAATCGAAAATTTTTACGATGTATATACCAATTTGTAGGAGGAAATGTTGCGATTCCTAAGTTATTTTTTTCAATTGCTAGGAAAGTCTTACTTGTCTATTACAAATTTACAACACCCCGCATGAGATCAAAGGACATCTTATTGTGTAGCAACTGTGGTGGCTCAACTAGCAAATGCAACCCTGGTTGTAGATTCTGACTCTGTTTCGCCAATGTATCAGTGCTAGGGGTGGGTGTGGGTCGGGTACCCGCATCATTCACCATTTGGCTGACCCGACCCGCACCTTGCGGGTCAGCCATGTTTTGACCCTTACCCGCCCCGCATATCAGCGGGTACCCTATAATCGGGTACTCGCTGAGATAGGGTCGGGTCAGCGAGTACCCGCTCCGTCCCATTTATAATTTAATTTAAAAAAAATGATTTATACCAATTTAATTTTATATTTTACACATTCATCTAAGATTTAATAAATTTTTTTTCTAAAAAAAGGTTTCCCACCAAGAAACAAGTATGTGAAGAAAATATAAGATAAAGGAAAAAAATTAAAAGAATTAGAAATCAATAAAAATTTGAAATAAGTAGCACAATTTTTAATATATATGTTCCACATTAATTCAACTTTTTTCTATAAAATATAAGATCATGGCCTCTATAAATGAATCTTGTAAATAAACTATAGTCTCTCATATTTGTAATGCAATTTGTTCAATAAAATTACTTAATTAGTTCTTATTATTTTATAGTGTGTGTATAAAAATAAAAAATATATATATATATATATATATTTATGCGGGACGGATCGGGTACCCGCGGGTTTTTAATTATATGACCCTAATCCGCCCCGCATCTTAGCGGGTACCCGACCCTCTTTTGATCCGATCAAATAATAAAAATCGGATATCCTAATTTTCGGATCGGATCGAATCGGATATGACAGATTTTCGATTAGCGGATAATTTTGCCCACCCCTAATCAGCGCACTGATTTCCCTCTCTCTATATGTGCGAAAGTTTGCACGACCATGATTTCACCATCCACTCCTTGATTTGTGGAATGATGTTATGATGCAGGCTACCACGTGGACTACTCTTAATTAGACCCAGGCTAGTTTTGAAGTCTATTTCTAACACCACCTTTCTTAGTCCCATCTCCCAGGCTAGTTTTAAACCTTGAGCAATCGCCCGCTGCTCAGCCGATATGTTGCTAGCCAAACCCAAATTGATGCAGAACCCTTGTACCATACACCTTTATCATCTCTAAGTAACCCTCCTCCTCTTGCTCTTCCTGGGTTATTTGTAGAAGCACCATCCACATTAATTTTAACCGAACCCAATGGTGGGGTTTCCCAAGTTGCGAATACATTTAAGATGTGATTGGATATAACTGGTCATTATTCTCTTATTGTCTTGCTCCTAATCCTGAGACTAGTATTAATCCAATCTCATCAGACATTAAAAGTGATAGAATTTTCATGATGGATGTGTACGTCACATGTGTAAAACTTGAATTTTAAATTCAAATTAATATTATCTATTAAGTATTTAGACTGATAGTGTATACACTATAAGTATATCGATGATTAATTAAAACAAAGAATTATAGATGCCCCAATAATGAACATGTGTTCCTTAGGTAGAAGTTCTAAGTGGAATAAATCTAAGACTATAAACATTCCTGTCTTTGCTCGTAGCTAGCTCTAATACCACTATAAAAGTAAGTAGCGGATATTTTCACAAAGGCATGAAGAGTTGAAGACAGAGACATTTGTGAAATTGAAAAAATGTTGGATATGCCCAAATTAGAGTAGTTTGGCTTAAGGAAGACATGGTAGGAATTAGTCATGTGTTGTATCTATCAAAATTAGATAGGTCAAAATTATTTGGATATGGCAGTGGTGGTTAAATAGGTGCTGAAATATATCTATCAAAATTATTTGGACATGGAGATGGTTAAATGGGAGGATAGATTACATAGTTTCTATGAATCCAACAGTCAATCAAATATGTATACATAGATTCTATCAATCCAACACTTAGTGAAGCGTGTATCTATGAAAATAAAAATTTTCAAATAATCATAAATTGATTTTTTTTTCCTGAACTGTGTATGCTTCTAGTTTTCCTTTATCTTTTTGTCTATGCTTCATGAGAAAGATGTGTTTTTGAATAAGTATTAGTGAGGTAAGCACTTAAATTTGGCTTGATTTTAGTGTTTTTGCACAGCTTTGATTTTGGTGAGAAAGTAGAGTGTTGGCCGATTAGGTTCCTTATGTTTCATTGCTACCAATTCAATCTCTCATTTTTACAAAATATTAATGGAATTAATCACATGCATGGCATGTTTACCATTGAAAGTTACTATTTTGGTCCCTTATATTTAAGGTTTCATCAACCAATTTAAACCCTAATCCATAAAAGAAATTCAATGTAAAACTTTTTTAATGAGAAACTTGAAAGTTCTAATGAAACTGGTACATGCACCACATTTGTACCATTAAAATAAGGAGTATGGGAAAAATTCTACAAATCCAATTACAATTTTATTAACTTTTCTCTCCTAATTTTCCAAAATCCCTAATTATTAATGCATTAATTCATAAATTTTGTCTACCCTCTATTTATCTAATTACAATATCCATAATTTTAATATTAACAACACTGAGTGAAAATTCATGAATTTAAAGCCTCTATTACGAATATTAAAAGGCTAGAAAAAGAAAATCGATAGAGTTGTGCTTAAGGCTTGTAGGTTCTTTTTTCTAGTAGTACACATGACCAACTACAATAAGGTTCTATTTTCTCAGCAAGTTATACATTATATTTATTTTATGGAGACAAAGAATTAACTTAATATGCGATGACATATAAGAGATCCAAATGGTCATATTAACAGTGTTCTTGTGGTACATATGACCAATTCCATTAGAGTTTTTCTAATTTTCTATTAACTTTCTTTCTTTTGTAAAAATGATGGACTAAATTAATAAAATAATAAATAAGAAACCAAATTGGTCAAGATCTCAAACATAAGAGACCACATTCATTATTTTCCTTTTGGTGAAAAAGTAATAAAGAGATTACAAATTCAAAAAATATAGTTGCTGCAGTCTTCTTGACTCTAATCTTTGTTAATCTCTGAATTCACATTTAACTAATATGATTTTGCCTAAACAAAGGCCCGTTAGAATTGTTTGCTTTGTTAAAATTTGAGTCTAAATGACTTAATTCCTTAAAACATTCCTTGAATAGGAAAAATAAATAATTGTTAATAGATGAAGTAGACTGGATTCATCTTTCTCTATATAATGAATTCATCTCTTATTCTTGAATAATAGTAATGAAAGATGCAACAAAATATACATAAGTTTCACTAAGCGAGCTTTTTCTCAGTTTTAATGAAAGTATGTTGCAATGTTGAATAAAACTTTTCAAACTTGTCATACAAAGTCAAAATGACCACATGGTTAAAGTGTTAGAATTTCAACTCATGAATTTGCATCAACTTATACCATGATGAACTATACCTTAAATTGGTGATTGCTGGGATGCACATTGGAGTTTACGAGTATCTTGCTTGGTAATAACCACACCTCGTCATTTTTTTAAAAATTTTGTCGTAATAGAGACTCCAAATCTTACAAGGAAGAAATGGAAAAAAGAAGTGATTAAAAATCACACTAGAGATCCCATGGTCACTTGACCGATATCCCTATCACTTTGCATTCATCAATTAAAGCAATAGGCTTTTGCTTATTTATCTATTTTTATGTGGAGAATTAGTGCGATGGGAGTGATGTAATTTAAATTGCAGCATAGTGTCAAAATAAAAGAATAATTGATGGTAGACATAATTGGATTCTTAAAGACCATGCCTATAGTGAAGTCGTTGGAAAACTCACTAGGTGAATTTTCATATTGACTAAGAAACTTAATATCAAATAAATAGTTGATGTGCATCATGCATCTTAAATTAGATATCTAATTCAAGTTGGCCAATATTCTAAACATGTGTCTCTTTATTATACTATTTAGGGTTAATCACATTTTATTCCCTTAAAGAATACCCTATTTCTCAGTTTACCCCCTAACCTTTAATTTTGCTCACTTAACCCCCTTTAGGACAAAATTACCCTTGCATTATTTTGAATTTTCATTTACCTTGTTTTCCTTTCTTTTATTTCATTTTCTCTTTCCCACAAAAATCTTCACCTTAATGATTGAAATTAAAAAAGAGGAATTGCAGAGATCTATCTTCTCCTTAAATGATTAAAAAAAAATATTCAAATCACTTTCCTAAAATACATTTTTTTTAGCCTTTCAATTCTTTTAATTTTGGGTTTTCCTCTTTCCTTTCTAGTTTCTCATTTTATTCCCAAGAAAATATCTTAAAATGAAATTGTGACCTGATTAATAATCATCAATTGAAATTTGTGGCACGTGACATCATACAAAAAATCAAAATTAGTTTTTGATGACTTTTAAACCTTCACCCAGAAATATGCAATTACAAACTCAAAACAAAAATTTTCGTTGAAATGGAATTTCTATTGGGAAGGATGAAAGAGAGAAGAAAGAGAAAAAGAAATAAAAGAAAGGAAAACAATTTCATCTTATGATATTTTCTTGAGAATAAAATGAGAAACTAGAAAGGAAAGCGGAAAATCCAAAATTAAAAGAATTGAAAGGCTAAAAAAATTGTATTTTAGGAAAGTGATTTGAATATTTTTTTAATCATTTAAGGAGAAGATAGATCTCTGCAATTCCTCTTTTTGAATTTCAATCATTAAGGTGAAGATTTTTGTGGGAAAGAGGAAGAATTAAATAAAGAAGAAAGAGAAAAAGAAATAAAAGAAAGGAAAACAAGGTAAATGAAAAGTCAAAATAATGCAAGGGCAATTTTGTCCTAAAGGGGGTTAAGTGAGCAAAATTAAAGGTTAGGGGTAAACTGAGAAATGAGATATTCTTTAAGGGGATAAAATGTGATTAACCCTACTATTTATTATTTTCTCAAATCTTTACATAACTATGAAAGACCAAATTCTAACCATTAATGAAAAAAAATTTCATATTTGATACTGCTAGTTGATACCTTTCTTTCCTTTCCCTAAAGAATCATTATAGTTGTTACAAACCAAAAAACAATTGTGAGATCTCCAAATTATTTTTAAAAAATAGTTCAAGTCAAGTATTGACTTCATCAAGTGTTTCTCTTCGTACAGTTAACTTTAGAATTCAATGTTTTCTTTATATATGACATTCCTGTGAAAGTTAAATTACATAAAATATATGTATCATGTCCTCTAAGATATATTTTAACTTCACTATTACTTTCCTTTCAATTCGTGTAAGCAACATGAGGGAGATGCTACGATATATGCATTTACATGTTTTAGATAGTTTATCATGTCAAATTTAGCTAATTGTTATTCTACTGTGTTGTACCTAAACAATCACTAATGGTACAAATACAATGCATGCTATCAAAACTCTTCAAACCCATGAACAAGGTATACAAAATTTTTTTGCTGCTAAGTTAATACATGAAACAAATGAACTCTAGGTTTTTAGTTCACCATTCAAACAAAACAAGCACATCTTTTTCATTTCCCTATCTTAGACTACTTTGGAAGTTGATTTTATGATTAGGAAATGCACCTCGCCCGGGAGCCTTTCTTTTGGAAGGACGTGCTTGGAAACTAGAACCCACAGCTAGTGCCCATTGCATCCTACCGGCAATTCCCATTCATTCCTCGGTCTATGCCACTTCGCTAACATCTACTATAATTATATTAATCCAATGATAGATATAAGGTTGGATGGGTAGAGGTAGCCGACCCCCAAACTTTCCAAAAAATTACATTTAAAGTTTTAGTTTTAAACTAGAACTTTATCAATTTGCCCTCCCTCACCCCCCCCCCCCCCCCCAAAAAAAACATATTTATCATTAGTTAGGTTGTTAATATCCTTTAGTTTCTCCTTACAAAGAGTGTCCTAGAATAAAAAGAGCTATAGTTTCCTTAGATTAAAAAGTGTTAATTTCCTTTAATTTCTCCTTAAAAAGAATGTTCT
This sequence comes from Coffea eugenioides, assembly GCF_003713205.1. Lineage (NCBI taxonomy): Eukaryota > Viridiplantae > Streptophyta > Magnoliopsida > Gentianales > Rubiaceae > Coffea > Coffea eugenioides. The sequence goes on along the minus strand of NC_040038.1, from coordinate 13,266,790 downwards.
AAAATAAAATAATTCTAGTTTCCTTAGATTAAAAAGTGTCTCACAATAAACAAACTCTAGTTTCCTTATAATGTAAGGTAACAAAATTTTAGTTTCTTTGTTAAGGTAGTTTCTTTATATCAATTAATGTTAGGAAAACTTTATACAAATAGGATACAAATGAAAATATTAGAGAAAATTCAACAACGGCAAAAATTCTATTTATACATCATCTATGTGAAATAAAAAACAAAAAAAGAGAACAACCATGCATTATTTATGAGTTAGAAGCCAACTTCTGAAGCCAACAAATTTCTTGATCAACCATGCATCAACATTTTGATTTTTCCCAATTTCCTTCAACTAATCTCAAACATCCACTTTTCCTTAAAGGTAAGTCTAATTTTTTCCCCTTTACAATTCCTTTAAATATATTTTGATTCATAATCATTAATTTTTTGTACATTTATATTTATTCTAAGTTTGTCATTTAGAAGTTTTTGATAATTAATTTATCAATTATTCTTACTTTTAATTTGTATCTTAAAAATTTAGTACTAATTTGCATAGCCTTAATATGATTTATAGAATTTAGTTAATTTTTGTATGATTTTGGCCGCCTGTGAGTTAATTTTATCTTTCATAGTCAAACTTATGAAATATTTCAAGTTATAAAACAACAAAATAAGGATACCTCCCAAATTTGATTTTCTTGCCCATTTATTGATCACATATATTGAGAGAGGAATAGTTCAACAAATTGATGTTGATTCAATATTAGATATATTTGATCAAGTGAAAGAGCAATGAGCACAATTTCATAAGCCTCGTACTGATATGAAATAGTGGAAAGTCTAATTTTATATTTTATTTTATATGGTGTCTTTTATTATTAAAAATATTTATTTGTTAATTATCATCTATTGAATTTTCATTGTAAATTTGTGTACTTTATTTGTTAAGATCTTTTATCATTTTCTGAATGTCTATTCACCTATTGTTTTAATCCCTTGCCATAAATGTTTTAGTGTTATGATATATCATAATATTCCTCAAGATTCTCCTAAGTCAAAATTTTGCGTCTGTCACTGGTTATATCTACCTCCTATTGAGGAATATTATGATAAGCAATAACACTTAAATATTTATAAAACCAAACTATCTATATAGTTTTGCTGCATCTTCATCTTACTTATAGCTTAGGATCAAAACAAAACTATGGCAATCTCTCTAATGTTAGAATCAACTCTAGTAAAATTAAAGTGAGGTCCTCCAAAATACAAAATCCAATAGTTATACTAAAAACATTTTTTAACAAATTACAATTTATCGGTTTCTTCATCCAAAAGTTTATTTTTGAAAATACGTACCATCATGTATATTAAAAACTTCATTTATAATGAATAGTAACCAAACAAACCAAACCAAACTCAGGGCATTTTCAAGCAATGCCTGAGGCCTCCAGTAATCTAGTAGAAATGAAAAATGATAACCACATTAGCATTCTTTATTAAAATATTAGAGAAATGAATTGCACAAATAAGTAAAATAATTTACAAAGTATTGTCTCCTCATTCCGAATCTAATCTGGTTATACGAGAAAAACTCATTCCAAATGGTTAATTTACTTTACTCTCAATAATATTACTATAATAAACTGCAAATATAAGGAGTGGTTTTAGTTTTGATGTTTCTCCATCACGAGGAATTAAGTGAGTATAGGATGAAAATTACAAGTTACTCTCTTTTGTCCACATTAGATTGAGTTATGATATAAACTCTTTTTCATATTACATTAAATCATAGTATGAACAATTACTTGAATTTCTTCTCCATTGTCTTTCCATTGTTTGTAAGTAGCTTACTTTTATTAGAAAAAGAAAAGATATTGTTTGTTAGTAACTAATATTTATTAAAAAAGAAAATGTGGTATATGAGTAGTTAACTTTTATAATATCCAATTAGGAGAGAAAATACAATTTCTTGAATTTCTTTCAGGTATTATCTCTCCGTTGTTTAGAAGTAGCTAATATGTAGTTAACTTTTATAACTTCCCATTTGGAATAGGAAAAAAAGATATTAGTAGCTAACTTTTATGGCTTCCTCATTAAAAAAAAAAAAATTCTTTTTGAATTTCTTCTATCCGCTCTCTCTTTCATTTATAAGAAGCTAACTTCTATGGCTTCTCTAGGTTGCAAGATAATTTCACAAACCTCCCCTACGGTTTATGACAAATGCAAGTAATTCCTTTCTTATTTCAAAAATTATGTTACTTCCCTTGGTAGTTTAAATGACTACCATACTCTTAAAATTATTCTATGCTTAAATACAAAAATACAAAAGAAAAAGTAAAAGAGAAGGCACTCACACTTTCTTGTTTTAAGTTTCTTTATTCCCTTTTCCATATTTAACTTGGTCAACCTAAAATCTCAAAATCCCTTAGTCAAGTCTGTACTCGTTTTTCATAAATAAAGTGTCATTGTAATACAACTGTACGATTAGGCTCCAAAACCACTACCTTTTTCTCATTCTCTCTCAACTTTTTCCTTCCAACAACACCAAATGTTGAGATTTTGGTTCCAAATTATGACAAATCAAAAGCAAGGTAGACTTTAAAAGTTGAAAATTTAATAGAAAAATGCCCCCTCCATCCTAGAAAATTTAGTTTCTATTTGTTAGTAAATATGATGATTTTTTAATATAATTGTTTGTTTGTTTATTCAATTACGAAAGGTAACCAATTGCTTGAAAATATTGTTTGTGCTGAATATGCTTGATATTGTAGAGAAGCCTATTGTAACTCTTCTTTAAAAACAAGATTATACGAAGTTTTTTCTCATGCCATTCTTAGTTTGTTTACATAGTTTATAGAGGTCATTTTAGAATATTTATAGGTTATATTTGGCATGCATCATCAAATTGGATTTTTGTGCTATTCAAAACCTGTAAAGAGGGGGTGTAATTGGAATATTTAAAATTAGAGGGTAGTTTCCTACAATTGTCATATATCTCAGGAGAGGTTTGTGAAACTATCCCCTTGGCCATTTATAAGTTGCTAAGATTTATAGTTTCTAATTTGAAAAAGGAAGAAGGCAATACGTACATAACCTGTTTGGCTTCTAATTAAGGGGGGAAAAAGGGATTTCAAATAAAAGGGAAAAAAAAAGTAAAACGAAAGGTCTTGCTTTTTTTGTAATGGCTACTGCACTCCATACTCTATAGCGTATCAATTCAAAAAAAGAAAGAGGATTCCGATTAGAAAAGGGGAAAAATGGAACAATAAGATGAAGATAAAAGGTTTCGCTCTTGTTTGCGTGGACAGGAGTAGTGTGAATTATCCAAAGGGGCATTCCGAGAATCGAACTCGGGACCTCTCGCACCCAAAGCGAGAATCATACCACTAGACTAAATGCCCAACTTGCACTCAGAGGTTCTCAAAATTTTATAAATAATTTTTAAAAGGTAATCAAATTTATACTCCCTCCGTCCCGAAAAGTTTGTCACTTTTCAGGAAGTGGAATATTTTTCAATAGTAGACAAGAATAAAAGATAGCTGTCTGTAATTCCTAAATTATCCCCGCCAAGCTGTCCAAATTTTGACTAAAGTGGTGCGGATGAAGTTATTCAAATGGTTTATGCAAACTAGTCAACACTTTGGGCCCACTACATTATTAAAGCTACACTAACTTTTTGCTTATTTTGCACTGCACGCGCTAGTAAACATTGGCTAGCATCAGCCACGCACTTCAAAGCGTGTCTTGTTCTTTTGATAATTTATGCTGGACCCACATATTTAAAGGTAGTGTCAGAAGGGTAAAATTAGAAGAAGGAGAAAAATTCATTTGCCATTTTAGGTATGTGACAAACATTTTGGGACAGACCAAAATGAAAAGCATGACAGTTTCAATGGGACGGAGGGAGTACATTATCTACTTAAAATATTCCTGACGGAAATCTGGAGTCCAAACTTGCAACTGCAGAAAAGAATTTACACTAACAATTAGTTTACTCTATATATGATCTGATAAAACATGCAACTTACAGGTCCAGAAAATCAAAACCCATCTTTGATGAATTATAGATTATCCAAAGTATTAGAAAAGTATCTTGGACCTCTCTAAACCCCTTTTTTTGTTTTTCGGAATTTCTGCTCTATTGCTAAAATAGGATTTCTCCTGCTAGCTGATTTCCTTGAGCTTTAAAAAGCACATTGAAATGCCTTAAGTAGAAGCAAACGATCAAACATCTCAAAAACACTTGAAATTGCACTAATCAAAATATGAATAGTGTCTCACTGCAGCAGAGCATTAGATGTAGGTTCGTACATTTAGATAAAAAAAAGGGCCTGTTTGGAATCTTGGTTTTTTACCAAGTTTTTTAGCTACTAATTTTTTAACAACTTTAGTTACAGGAATCCAAAAAAATTTATCAAATTTTTTAACCTACACACTTCAAAACTAATACACAAAAAATTTCCTCTTTTCTTCTTCTTTCTCCCCCACCCCATCCACCACAACTCATCGCCGGCTACCACTTCCGCTGCCGACCACCACCTCCGCCGCCGGCCACCACCGCCGGCCTTCCTTTTTTTTTTCCCCTTCCTTTCTCCCTCTCCCTTTCCCTTCCCCTCTCCCCCTCTTCTCCCCCTCCCCTCCCTGGCCACCCTCCCCCTTCCCCCAGCTGCGATCTGGTCACGCGACCGGATTGGGCAAAGAGGGAGAGGGAAGGGGAGGAGAGTAGGAAAGAGGAGGAGAGGGGGAGAGAAACAGCAAAAAAAAAAAATTTTGTGCACTCCCCACCGCTGGTTCTCTGGCTTCGGGAGGAAGATGGGGAGGGTGAAGGGGAGTAGAGAGGGAGAGGGGAGCAGAGAGGGAGAAGAGGGGAAGAGAAAAAGAAAAAAAAAAATTTTGAACAAGGCAGAGGTCCTTCTCTGCAAAAGGGTCCTTCTCTGTTGCTTATAAATCATCATCGGGAGGGGAGGAGGAGGTGGCGCAGAAGCGTCTCAAGGAAAAGGGTGGTGCAAGAGAAAGTGGCTGGCAATGGCGGCGCCGGTGATGGTAATGGGGGTGGGAAAATGGGTGGTGGAGCGGTGGTGGAGATTGGGAGAGGAGGAGATGGTTAGGAGTCTGTTGCTTGGTGACAATTACTGATGAAGAAAGGAGCGAAGGAGTTTCCTGAGGTGGAGAGGGGGTAATGGGAAGGTGGGTCTAGGCATTTTCAGTGTGTGCAGTCCGTGTACTACAGGGGAAGGAAGAAGAAGAAGAGAGGAAAGAAAAGAAAAAGGAAAGAAAGAAAAACAAAGAGAAAGAGAAAAAGAAAGAAAAAAAAGAATAGGAAAAAAAAGTTTTTCATCTTAAAAAATTTTTCCAAAAACTTCTACAGTGTAGAACAGTAAAATTTTAGACAAACTTCTAAAACACTCAGGTTCCAAACGGGGCATTCGATGTACTAACTAGTACCCAATCGGCACTCGCAAGAAAAGTCCTTTTAAAAGGATATTAAGATTGGCCGCATCAACTTTCTTACAAGAATGTTGCATGACTTATCATGTCAAGGGAGAAACAAGCATAGAATCTCCTGACTTGATTTAAGAAATGTTATCTATTTAATTATCACATCAAGTCCTTGTCATTTGATGAATACTTCTGCTCTACATTTCCAAGCTGTACAGGTTTTGAGGCACTAGTATGGATGCCCAAAACTCAGAACATTAATTCACTTCCTAAGGCACTTTTGGTTGCTCTATAGGTATTTCATCAACAAATCCCAATCCCCAGTTTGAAGATATGGAATCAAATCCAAGATGCTGCACTCAGAGGAGTTCTCTTTTCCACTGGTAAGATGCATCAGTGTAGCTTTCAACTAGCTGGTTCAAATCTGCAGACACAGTCGTATATGCTCCCTTTGATTAACTTTTCGGCCAACCGTTGATTCTTCACCATGGCAAGCTGCAACATGAAATTGAAGTCATTAGATGACAAGTTCAGTTTAGTAAACCCCAATCTGCCTCTGGTATTTGCCCAATGTCAATATAGGCACGTCGTTATTACTATCGTTACCTTTTAGGACAAAACTGACAAGCTAACGATTATTTCTTGAAACATGAAATCTATTCAGTATTTAAACAACCATATCAAAGATGTACTTGTTTTGTAGTTGTATATACATATAAGCAATGTACATGAGAGCAACAGATAAAAAGTTCAATGATTAAAGGGTAGAATCCATTCAATGTCGTGTGTGAAAACTATTTACATCACTTGGAGCCTGGGGAAGAGATGAGGACATAAAAGCAGAACCAAACGAGTAGTGGGAGAAAAATGAAGGGTGAAAGGTGAGAGATTTCTGGAGGAAGGAAAGACAATATATGAAATGAAAAAGGAAAAAAAATGAGAAAAAATCAAATTTGAAACTCTTTAACATTTTTGTCCAAGAAGGAGTTAAGTGACACAAAATGAAGTTAACAGAGGCATCATGATACCACTGGAGAGGGCATCAGATGTTGCATTAAGTATATAATTGAGAAAGCTGCTTTTTACCATTACTGTCCTTCAGATAGAAAGCATCCTCAATAGGTCAAGTAGAACAAGATCTCCATGAACTACTAGTTGAGTGCATGAATGCTATTGCTTAATTCAGAGGAGCACAATTATTTTGCAATCATCAATTCACTATTAGCAAGTCAAGTCTAAAATGAGCAATATTTTTTATGTGTCACAAGAATATTGTGGAATAGAACAATCCTACCTTAAGAGCATCACATCTGAACTTTGCATTGAAATTTGTATGTAACGATCGTCCCATGCCCTCCAAGATTACCTGCAGGAAAACAAGCTTAAAGAATTGATGAAAGCATTACATTTAACCTTTACTAAATACATGTTTCCAAAGAATTGCTCAGTTGCCCCAAGTTCAACAAAGAAATAGGCAGACAAATTAAGAAAGAGTCATAGAAAACAAAGGCAGAACTAGACCTGGGCTAGGGGTAGTCCTTAAGACTATTAAGTATTCTAGAGCTGATATGAAAATTCAAAAGTTTTGATTTTCCATTGGCTGAAATTGTTTAGGTCATGAACAACTTTCCAACCCATCAGCCCCCACACCCCACTCAATAAAATGGTGTACTATTTAAACAAACACACAAAGGTTCTAAATCGTACTTTCCTCTTTTGCCTGTTTCTTCCAAGATGATAACATGGTCGAATTAAAAAGAACACAAAGTTGGGGAAACATCATACCAAATCAGCCTCTTTGGCTGCAGCAGCCAACTCTGAGCTAACTTGTCTCAAGTCGATGCATGGGCTTCCACATCCATTCTCAACCACCATCAAAGGAACAGAAGATGAACTATCTATGGAACCATCTTGAATATTGATCATAGCATCCACAAGTAGGCCACCTGCTTCAGCAGCCCTCCGGAGAATGTCACAATGCTGTAAGAAAATTGTCAACCATCAGAAAATTTTCAGAAGAGAAAGGGTATGTAAAAGGAAGAAAATCCTAGAAAAAGCTTGATCAACAGATGGGAGAGGCAACATGAAGCAGAGAAAAATTGATAGATCAAAATGAACGTACTAGGAACAAATCAAGACATATTTAATCAGACCAACCACTACCCAATTATAGCTCAAAGCGAAATGCCTTAAACTAAAAGTTCATTCGAGAGAAAGAGAGAGGGTTCTAGAAATGAGTGTGCAAATAGAGAATATATTGATTCTAGAATCCAATAATTATCTACAATACCTTTTTTCTTTCTGACACCTATTCTGCAGTTAAAAAAGTCCACCACCACTTTGGAATACAAAGAAAGAGAATACATCATTCAACAAGAAATTTAGGTCCAGAAGTCCAACAAGTAAAGAATAGTTCCATTTTCCGTAATAGGTCTCCATACGGAAATTTCAGTTAGTCAGTAGTCCGAAATAAGTGGAAGCACTTGTTTTTGTAGCAGCAAGAGGTAAATGAGTTGCTGAATAAATTCAGAAACCTTTTGAAGCGAGAGAATACTTCCTGATAAACAATTAGAGGTTCTTAAGCACAATACATACCTTAGCAGCCTCGGCAACAATATCTGGTAATTCCATTGCAGTAACATCATTCAATGCTGGAAGGGAATTTGCTACCAGCACAACCTGCAAAAATGTTCTCATTAACTAATCCATAACATAAAAATGAAAACAGGCGATTTTCTCAACATGGTAAAGAAAAGCAATTTCCAAGCCACAACTACCATGCAAACGACCAGGATAAGGCTTCTTGAAATCTACAGGTAAACTAACATATTTGAAAAATACCTCCAACACCTAAAAAAAACTTACTTCAGTTCCACGACGGAGAAGCTCCCTTGCTAGGGGAAGCATTCCAAGAATGATATCAGCACCTGAATTGTCTACAAAGAGCAAAGCTCTTTTATGTTGGTAAGGCTTTTTGTCTCCAAAGCCTAGCATTCTCTCTTTGAAAGCATCAAAATTGTCAACCTGGAAAGCCAGTGAGTTGAAATCTCATAATACAGCAAATTTCCTTTCTAAAATAGATTATTGAATGTCTTCAATATCTATTTTGAGTAGTTTCTGTAAGAAAGTTTTCATAATACTTGCCCGCCAAGGTCTTTGCATCTTGTTGCGGCTCATTCTGTATATTTCGATGATAGTTCCTTTGTGATAAAGATCAACACAAGCACGAGAGCCCCAGTCAAAGATGTTTGCAGCTAGGACACCTTCAACAAGTTTAAGCAGTCTTGTTTCCTGCAAGAAAAAAGAAAATGAGGAAATTGGAGAAAAGATTAGAGGGATGTTTCAAGATAGTAAATTTTTGACAGCTTTATCCAAAAATTTGGCGCTAGTCAACAGAAACTAATGTAACTAATGTGCAAATGGTACATAAAATTACAGTCCTCATTGTTCAGCTACACCTTTGGATGCACTAAGCAAAAGCAAGTCTCATAATAGATGTCAAATAGATTTTGAATCATTATGATTTGCCAAACTTAAAAAATAGGTTAAAGGCATGGGCGGATCTAGTGTTGGTGGCAAAAGATATGGATGTTACGATTATGTTCTCTTTCCCATAACAGAAAATGAACAATTCTGGTGATATCCTTCCAAAGTTAAATTTCACCACCCCTAATGTACATATAAAGCTTCCATCTAGTGCATAATGCATAATCTTGTATATCACCAGCAAAAATATTCTAAAACCTTGGCTGTGCCATTGGTTTGAAAAACAAACTTATCTAACAGCTGAACCATTTGAAATGGTAGAAACTTAAATACTCAAATCAAAATATAGTTTTAAAGGACAATATGAGCTATTAATTTCTTATCCCTCCAAAGATCCTTATTTTCTTTTCCGTCATTGTCTTGAAATACACAATTCCAGAAACAGGAAAAGAAATTTGTAGTATAGTTATTCAAACCCCAAAACACTGAGTAGCGAAAACAGCAATTTCATTAAATAAAAGATACCTCATCCATACTATCAATCTCCATAAGCAGATCAGGTAAAACAGCAAGTGACGCTTCATTCTCCCTGCAAGTACAAAAATGGGAGTTGACAGGAGAGATTGCACAGGCAAAATAACCAAGCTTGTAGGACAGCTAATGAGGCAGGACTTAAGCACCGAGTGTAGCCGAATAAATGAATTAAAGAGTAACAGCTAAATTCCTTAAGTTTTATTAGAAGGATTATGTAGAAGGTATGAAGATTGTGTACTGGTAAAGTGACACAATGAGCGTGGCTCAAGTTCAAATCAATATATTTCAGCAAAAGCCCACCTCTGTTTTATGCTCCTGTAGGCATCAAAAAAATGAAATTCTCTCAAGCACTCTTCCCTTAATTCTAAAAGGTTTGCAAGCCCCAATTTTCCATAAGCAGCAGGCTCCTCCATCAACCTAAAAAAAACAATCCAAATGATGATGGTTACAACAGTCCAGTACTAGAAAAAGTTGCATGCCCGACATGTAGACACTGTAAAATAAGTAGCACAATACGGATGCCAAAATAAAATGCAAAAGTAAAAAACATTACGTTCCTGAAATATAAAATTTGACATATAGGCGCTGTGGAAAGGAATACTGGATAAGGTGGAGCTTGAGAAAGGTAGGAATGTGAAGTTCATAAGAGTAGTAAGGACATCCTGGGGATAACAAAAAGGGGCATTACACCAAAAGGGGACTCTTCTACTTCGTCAATAATTTGGTAGTTAAAGTTTTGGGAGGTCAAAACTATGGAAACTAAATAAAGACTTTGCAACAGCTTGACTTCATCCCAATTTTTTTTTTAACTACATTCCTTACGGCAGAATTCTCCATAGCCACCTTAATTAAACCATAGAATAGAAATCAGTTTGCATGAGTATACACAGAGAAAAATGGTTAGTACAACAAGCACCAGTTCTTGAAGAACATAAAGAGCCAAAAAGTAACATATAAAGAAAACAGACAGAAACTTGTAGATGAGGGATTAAATAAATAAGATCTGTCTACTACTGTATATGCACATGTCGATACTGAACCAAAAACACTACTAACATCGTGCATGAGAGAGAGAGAGAGAGAGAGAGAGAGAGAGAGAGAGAGAGAGAGAGAGAGAGAGAGAGAGAGAGAGAGAGATGGTGTTAAGGATGCAGGGAGTCTTTAGTATCAACACGAGTGTAAGCAGTTTAGTAACTAGCAGTAGTATTCAGACGACCAACGTGCTGGATGGGCTCATTCCACTCTTGAACCAAAGAACATGCGACCAACTGAAAGTTCTTCTACCAATGCAATTATAGTAGAACAAAAACAAGTTGCCAATATTGTTACCCAAACCTCTCATCTAGGATCTAATTTACAAGAGAATGAAGCAATGAACATTCAAAGTACATGGAAATATGAAAGTACCTTGCTAAATGAGCAGAAAATGCGCGAGCAAATGCATCACCCCTTCTTTTAGCATCATCTGTACCACCTTCACTTGCCACTGCCTGTGAATTCCACATCAAGATTACAGGTTGATTTTGCTAACAAGGGCTTCAGTTGTTGGTAATTACAAACAAAGTATGACAATACTAGGCAAAAAAAGAAACAAATTTCAATCTCATGCAACCAACTCTTTAATTTTCCTTTTAAGAAATTCCAACTGAAAGTAAGGCATACACAAAACCTAAAGAGGTATGGGGAGAGAGAGAGACAGAAAAAGAACTGAAACTCAAAAATTGATCTTTCTGAGTCCATCTCTTATGGCCAAGATTACTTCCCGTTCTCATTTCTTTTTGAGCCCAAAAGCTCCCCAAGAATGTCATTGGCAGATTATACTATGTAATTTGCATCAATTACTCCTTACCAGGGCAAACAAAATTAGGCACCATTGACAGGGGCACCAAAGAATTGTTGCTTATGGGAATGATACCACTGACCAATAAATATATTTATAGCTTCTAATAGGACAGAAAGTTCTGAAAACTGAAGAGACATATTATTGTGTCCTTCAAATGTTTAAATTCCAGAGAGAATTACTTGCTCTCCCGTGGCCTACTAAATCAACAAGTGCCCAGGCTAATATATGTTCCATTCACTTTCTTATATACCAATAGTAAAAGTAAAAAGAAAACTTGCTGTTGGCCTGTTAAGGTTGAATATCAAACAATTATATTAAATACTAATTCAACATGTTTAAAGATGAATCTGTTCTCAGATGAGTATTCATTTTCTTTTCATTTATCACAAGAAGCAGCTTTAATATGGGGGAAGGAAGACAATAGAACAAAAATGTAGGTTGTTCACCTTGTCAACAAGGTCTGGCAAATGCCCTGACAGCACAGTGAACCAGTACCTACAGGAAAACACATAATTGAATAGTGAAGACTCCAAAATCCTAGAAAGACTTATAGAGCATAGCCTTTTCAATTAAGCATGCTGATGGTGTGAGCTCACTCTAGTTCACCAGGGTCTGAGAGATCTATTGTGTTTGGCTCATACCTGCAAATATGCACAACATTAGCTATTAAAGATACTACTACAGTAACTAACCTTTACAAATAAGTCACACATGCTTATACTAGTTCAATCGATTCCTAAGAAACAATGAGTTGAGAAGGTTGGGCAGAGGGGCGAAGGAAATGAAAATTATGGAAACATCATGTGCACACTGTTACCGAGACGGCTGTGGACAACACATTGCAAAACTACCAGTAGGTAACAGTTGGTATTTTCCTAAACCTTAGCCAATAAATAAACCATGACATGAAAATAGAGAGTTGAGTCCAAACTAGTTCCAAGAAAAAGATATCTCCTCTCAAGGAAAGAAGTCAGTTGAAATTAACCACCAAATTACAAAATTAATAAGCAAGTAAAAGAAAAAGAAACCAACAATGTGAGATAATACGACACGATTTTAGAACCTGGAGGTCCTATTTCACTTCCTGAGAAACTGAGTAGCCCATAACAGAGTCTAGAACTAAACTCGAATAAAATTTGCAGCAAAAGCAACAAATTTTGAAAAATCTGCTTACATTTTCGGGTCTGCCAAAAGTGGAAATACCTCCAAAGTTGGCACCAGGTGGAGAACGCCAACATTTAATTTACTTGCATCTGGTCGCAAGATACCCCCTCGGGATGATGGAACTTCAAAGCCTCCAAGGCCGGTAGTTCCAGGGGGAGCCATTGGAACAGGAGCTGTAATTTCAGTTCCCTTCAGAATGAACTTTTCCATCCAAGAGATCTACAAAAAAATTCACATATTTTCTTTAACATAGCCCACAAAACCAACACAGGCACAGTAGATACAGTACACCATAAACATTAATTTCAAGTCCCATGTTTTCATTTGCTCAAGAAAAAATAAGAAATAATATTGCTGCAGAAACACGGTACTACAAGAAGAGAATAAAACAAAATCCCATATGCATGCTTGCTACCAAAACCATCAAGGTTTCTGAACAAGGAAAAATTTGTGGTCTCTAATCTGGAATCTGGAAGGAGTGACAGTAATAACATGGAAACTCAAGAAACAGACACCTTGAAGTCTACAGTATTGCCTTAAGAACTAATTCACAAAAGTAATTTTCATAGTTGGCATTAACTCCAGGTTACTAACCAAAGTGAAACATCAAGAAACACTAGACATCCTGTTACACTAAGTGAAGAGAGATCAATTACAAAGAACATGGCAGACTATGACGCAGTTAAATGGACATTTTAGACCTTGTCTGCTTATTAAAAATTTGGATTCCAGCATCTTTCCCATGACACATGGTCCCAGCTAGCTCCACAGGGGATATATTCTATGCCATGATCATTCAAAAGATTATCAGAAAAGATGGCAGGAGAATAATTATGAGAATATCACAAAAGAGAAAGGAAAAAGTAGGATGACAAACACAGCAGGTAGGCCATTTCTGATCAGAAGATCACTTTTCATGCAACTTGTATGTGCAAGTCTAGTAACACCAACACATGGAAACTGAAGTATCTCATTTGAAACCCATTTATGAAAATAGAACCAGACATAAATTCTCTGGAATATAGATCATATCAAACTAATACAAGAAGGAAATTGAAACATTTGTTATATTTGCAGAAAACAAAAGCCAGGAAACCAATCAAACATGGTATATTACATGATTCAACGCCAAACTCACTCTTGAATATGAGCTGAAACCAAAGTACATAGGATCAGTAGGTAGCTATATATTCAACCTAGGCATCAACCAAACACTTGCCTTCTCATTCAAATCTCCCAGGGGTGGCCCATGAACATTGCCTCCAATATATGGTGCACCCATCGGGAACCTTTCTACCAGCTGATGAACCATCAGGTCGTCTAAACCATGCTTTTCATAGCTCATAAATGCACCTAAAGCTCCAAGAAACCCTTCATGTCGCAAAAACATAGCTTGTGATGTTCCCTTCGACCTAATAACCAAACCAGGAGGGAATGAAATAATGTATTAAAAAATAACATGAACAAGAATCAAACATTGAAAAGAAGAACAAACTGAATAAACGTGAACTGCATGGTTTACAGTAAACAAAATATTAGTACTTGTTATCATATTCTTTAGACAGTTTACATATATCCTCAGTTACCAGAATTGCACAGCAAATGAGATCGTGTCCATAGTATAAGCATGGCCCCTTATGAAAAATCCACCAAAAAAAATCCTTTTAAGTCCAAAGCGCAATGCATTCAGATATGATATCTACAGAAAAGAAACTGTGGGTCAGATGGACATCCAGAATTATACTCGTAAAGACCAAGAATATGATGGCAGAGCTTAAGAGAGACATGTCACAATAAGCAAGAACTTCACAAGAGAAAGAAAATAAGCAGGTAAGTAGCAAATTATAAGTGAATAAGTATTTGGCGAGATAAGCCAACTGCTATAAGTGTTCAAAACCAAGATCATTTTCCATCAGACTTTTACATATAATAAATGGAGAAGACATATTAGCAATTAAAGTACGTAAAGAATTAATTACAGAGTCAGAAGACTCACTATGATATTACAATTTTCTAGAGTTGCTAATAGGTTGTTGCTTCTGAACTTAATATCTTTTACAATTAAAGGCAGAATCCTACACACAAACTACAACCACAATAAAGCAGTGAGGATATAATGATGTTTCAACGGCAAGAGTAGGTAAAACATCAGTCATCAAACACTGCAGGAGTGTCATAGACTTGTCAAAGCAGCATAGTACATGATGATACATATAAAGGTAAACAAAGCACTAATACAGGGTTGTCTACTCCTAAAGTTCAATTGTTTCACTCTGTCAATCAAAGTCCACAATTTTTCATTTGCTGCCTCTCAAGCTCTTTCTTTCCTTTTGGGCATCCATCTAACCTCACAACCTGAGGCTCTGTATATCTTGAAGCTTCGACCACTGAACTTGTTCTATGTAATTAGTGTACAAAAACTACTCCGCATATCAATTTTGCAGCAAGATAATAGTTTTGTGACGTGGAAAGAGTTGATTCATCAATCTTTAAGTTGCGAGAAATTATTTCCTTCTTCAACATTATTCCTGAAAGTGCAAACAACATTGCACATTTCTCTGTCCTCATTTACAAACTCTCTAGTTGAGAAACAAGATTGTTAGTAAAGATGAAGTAACAATTCCTATTTGATGAACGAAGACAAGTAAAAATTAAGTTCCCTGAAACTAGTTTACACAGTACAGCATGCTATTAGTTTCTGCTCCCACTCAAAATCCAATAAAATAGAAACATTTTAGAAAACTACCTTTGCAAAGTATTCTTAACGGGAAGGTATACTATTGAAGTATAATTTAACCTGCAGCCTTGGAACTGACCTGGCCAATGTTATATGAAATCATTCGGAGGAGGGACAAAGAAATATCTTCAGATCTGTAGTCTTCAAGATCCTTATTATCAGAAATTGCCTTCCCGAAACTAGAAGCAATTGTTGATGCTGAAAGACCAATCTTCAAAATAAGACATAAGAGACCAGTCAACTTAACATAAAAGAAATTTTAAAAGAGATCATATTCAAGAAAGCTGTTACTATATATCTGCATTGACATATTTCTCAAAAGGCAATGTTATTTGCTGGCATTCCGAACATTGTATTTCATTCCTTGAGTTCCCAAAATTACCCTTTGCCATCAGCCGCTCATCATGTTTCATCTGCCGCTTGCTCATGTCCCAAATTCATGGACGTTGCTTTGCCAAATTACACTCATCTTTCCTCATGGATGGCAACTCAACATAGCCTTCTATCCCTAATAATCTCTTTTTCATTGTAATCTCTCAGTGTTGCTTAAAGCCTAAACCAGCCCCAGGATTTTTATTTAGCCTCAATGCATTCAAATATCGCCAACTATAGCCACCAATTACAGTGTAAATTACTACCCCCTCCAAACGAAGATCGCCAAACTTCACAAAATCTAACTCAGTACATAGTACATATTCTAATCTTTACTTAACTGCAAATTCTAAAGAAAAGAAAGAAACACTAAATTAACTCCAAATACTTTCACAAGAAAAAAATTATAACAAAAAAACTCAATAATCAAGAACAATTGAATTTTTTTTTTTTAAGTTTATCCTTCAATATAGTGGATTACCCATACTCAGATGCTCCTTAATATTGCAAGTTTCAGGAATATGGTTCAATTTTGATCTAAAGCACTACATATTGAATATTAAAAGAGAGCCACCACCATCACCAAACTTCAATGACTGGCCACAATTGCAATACTTAATTTAGTACCCAAGAAGGATAGTTTCATGCATTCAATCAAAACTAAGTACCCAAGGAACACCAGAAGCTTTTTTTGGAGTGTGAATGTCATTAACCATCCAAAGATACGCTCAATTTATTCTTTAGACAGCCAAAAACCCATGCATGGAATCGTAATGTGCGGAGTTAAACATGGTTTTGAAACAAACTGTACCTTTGAATAATCCATTCCACCATAAATGTCCCCAACAAGCATGTCAATGGTTCTATTATCACCTCTTTGACTCAGCTCAAGCAGTTCATCAAAGCTGGAGATTAGTTAAGACTAATAATTAGAAAATAAGTATAAGTTAAGCTGGGTACCGAATCAATATATATTGGAGACAATCATCACCTATTGCATTTTGTTAACAGTTTTCCCAATCCCCAGTAGGTACCACCACCAACATTCGTTCCACTAACCCGCTGAAACTTTCCATCACCGTCAACCTGAAATCAATATTATAAGTTTAATACTTGTTCGACCCTAAATTCAACCTCAAAATCAAGTGAAGAAGAGTAGGAATAATACCTTTATTATACTGACACCAGATCCAACATTGACAAGAAGATAAGGAAACAGATCATTTTGGTCTATCTGCACAAATGCTTTGTGACCCTCCATATGAGTGAAAGCTTCATGACGAATTGCCTATCAAGACCGAGTCCAGTTACATGGTATGATCATTGAAATCAACAAACAGAGGGCAGAATAAGTTATTTCATTCTCTTTTCAAGACTATTGCCATTTTAGCTCACCAAATTGTTAAGAGACTAAATCCATACAGCCTGGTTGAGTCTCACGTAAAACTGGAAAACTATTTTGTTTAGACTTTATTTGTTACGCTATCACATGCAAAAGGAGCACATCAATCATAATGCTTTGAGTTTATATCCTCAGAAGATACCTAGGCCGAAGACACAAACAGAATTAAGAGATAAGGAGCAGATAGCATGCCTTTGGCAATAACGTGATTACATCCTAACAATTAGTAATCAAGCTCCACGAAGTGCAGATAATTGCAGAACATAAAATTGGTGGCTATGAATGGTGGATCCTCATCCAGAAAATATTGCATGTGAAAAGCTTCGTACTCTTTTTTCGAGTATCTACAGATAGAAGTACAAACAGCATATTTACCCTCTCCACATTCTTAAAAAAAGAGCATTAGTAATCTTTTAGCTCTACAAAAAGGAGGGACAAAAAAAATGCACAAGTATACACCCAGAATTTTTAAAATTTACTAATATTGTCAGAAGCAATTAAGCTAAAAACAGTAAAGATGACAATGGTCCATGACCAAAATGTGCACTTGCAATTTACTGCAGAGTTGGGTTCCTGTCTCATGCTATGAGAAACTAGTCTAAAAATAGTTAAGCTGGCACTAATTACTAGCCAAAAGAAATGCTCTGCATGCATATTATTACAACAATTAACTATCTGTATGTGCATTATTCAGGGATAAACATCTCAAGGGCTCAATGAAAGCTTGCTGAGTTCTGATCGCACCTTAAGCAAAAAATTTGCACCAGCCACCAGACAATTCATTTCGTCTTCTTTCTCTATGCTGACTCCAAGCCTTTCCTTAAAGAGATCAGCATACTTGTATGCCCCACCACCTGTAGCCTTCTCACCAATCCAACTAGTTAGTTGATATAGCACATTCTAGTACATGCTAACCATAACATTAATGACCTGGTCAAACTTTAGGATGTAATTTAATCAGGTAAACAAGTTTTGAACTTAACAATTTCATTGAGTTTTGAACTAAATGATTTGATTGATAGCTAAACAACAAAATACCAATCTCTGCAAAATAGACCAGAAGGAAAAGCAAAATCACTTGCGTGTATGTGCTATTGTATTCTCTAGATGGCATAATTGGTGGAACTAATATTTTGACACTGCATTATATACTTGATTTAAGGTGATATCTACACTGTTTCATCATTTCAAGTTCACTTGCTATGTTTCAGTATGCTAGTTGCATACGTTTGCAGCTGGAGTAAAGTGAACATGTTTCAATATGTCAGTTGTATATATTCGCAGATGGAGTAAAATGAACATGAATTCACCTTAATTACTGCATTCTCATTTGAGACTCCCGAATGCCAAAGGTGAGCATCCATACCTATCCATTTCGAAAACAGGGTGAGAAGAGATGTGCAAAAAAAAATAACCAAGATCCTTAGTTATAAGGGGATGAAAAACTGAAGCGTACACGTCCAAATACCGATATGAATTGACGCCATCGTTGCAAATAAGAAATTTGCAAATTGAACATGGGAAAAATGTACCTCCGCAATGAAGTTGCTTGGATGAGATAAAGTCCAAGCATTGGTTAATCTTGTTTGTCTCAAACTTCACAAAATGGAGTCGCCCCCCAAGGACAGGGTAACTTCTTCTGTTACCATTAGAGATTCCTAATCTCTCCTTGATCGTCTTCTTTATCCTGTCATTGACTGGACGATCCTCATGTCTTGAAAAATAAACCAACTTGATTAGAGATCCTGCAGCAAAACAATTCAAATTAACAAACTTCAACATAGAGAGCAAATACAACAATGACCACATTTAACATTTCTTGCAAACTAAATGGGCTTAAACAACACAGCATGTCATGACTAACAGAAGAAGACAACAGTGATAAGAGTATCAATCAAAAAGAGTTCTACAAGAGTAAACATTTCAATGGCATTGCAGAGACAACTGTTTTAAACAATTCTATCACATAGTTTTTCAACAGTAACATCAAACTTGGTAGAAGTAGTCAGTCATAAAGGTTTAACCGCATTCATCATCTGGTGCAGACTCAGAGTGCAGAATGAAATCAAACAGGATAATTTAAACAGAGGCAGAGACAACCAGCAATAGAAATCCTATCTCCACCACCCCATGAAATTCACAAAAATAAAACTTTACAATTAATCAACAATTAACCAATTAAACCACATTAGTGACACAATAAAGACCAAAAACGCCATTTTGAAGGAAACAAAAGGAGAATCAGAAAAAACAAAGAAACAGGTACTAAAACAGCTAAACTTCACCAACAAAAACCCTTTACAGAATACAGAAAAAGCAATGCCAAAATAGACAAAAAGAAATAATAAAAGGTGCTATTCTTGGTCCAAACAAACAATAAAGCTCAAAAATGGACCTCCAATATCCAGAGCCAAATGGGATATATCATCAGACTGATTAGGCAAAAGAATTGTTGGGTCCCTCTCCTCAAAATTCCCCTGAATTGCAGCACCACTGACATCCAACTGTGGCCTAGAAGAAGATCTGTGAATTGGGTTTCCCCCTATCGGAGCCATATCTTGCTCCCCTCCTCCTTCTCTTTGTTCTCGTGCTTCTCTCTCTACAAAATCCTTGTCAGACTTATTGTTGTTTTTGGTATTGTTAAAACTAGTATTACTATCATTTAGGCAGTCATTTTTTGCAATTGTTTGTTGGATTTCTGTTAGATTAGCCATTACTCTTTCCCAGTTTCTTCTCTAACTGCTTCCTACCTCCCCCAAAGCTGCTATCCACCTATAACTTCTTTAGTCAAAGGGCCTTTTTTCGGTGGGGACCTTGCTATGGATTCAGACAAAATAAATGGTAATATTTAAAAATTGTTTCGATGGGTTGGTAGGATGAACTAGCAAGTCCCACTGTTCAGTACTTGTAATCTTTGAAGCTACCAAAATCGACCACCAAAACCAATCTAAATTTAGCCTTTTTCACCTTAAGACTGGATGAGGAAGAAAAGGGTTGACGTACTTCTATCTGGAATGGGATAAAGATCAGATTTTTTTGGTAGTAAGTAATGACTTCAAGAAAATGGTGGTTTTCAGTGGTTGAAATGGATTAGAGGGAAAAAGAGAGAAGGCTCTTGTTTCCTCTTTAAACCTCTATGGTGAATATTGAAGAGTAAAGGATTTTTATCATTTATGGAAAAAGAAGGCAAATACAGCTGTATTTTAATTTTGGAAAATTTTGAAAAAAAAAATGGGAATGGGAAGATTTATTATTTATAAGGAGAATGGGTTTTGGTTAGAATAAAATAATTGATGAATTCATTGTTAAATGACTAAATTATCCACATAGCAGTGTGCATTTTTATTTATTCAATACCAATGTGTATTTTAATGAACAAAAATTGTAAACTTTAATCAACGTACATCAAAATGTGTACATATCAATTGACAGCTATGCACATATGCGAAGGAGACTGTGCACATATATATATATGACTATGTGTACACACATGAATCTAGTGTTTATAAAAATGCACCTTAATAAGAAATTAATATATACAAAAACATACAAGTATATGCTTAAATGTGCATATGAGTACATGCAAGTATTTGTATATGCACATACTTAGACAAAAATATTTTAGTCAATCAACAAGAAATTTATTATTATATTTCATGAATAGTGTATCACGATCCATTTTTAAATTTTACAAAAGTTACACTCCTCTAATACAAAAACATTCTTTCCATTCCTATTTTTCAAAATTTCCCTTTATTTTTTTGTCCTATGAACATCATCGTTGTTTTGATATTTTTAATTTTAATGTGCATTCTCTTATTTTTCTCAAGCATTTTAATTTGCATTGAGTGGTAGAAAAAGAAAAGGGAAAACTAAAAGTATAAAAGAGCACATAAATATGTGTGCCCATTTATGAGAGAGGCGTGTGTTTTAAAAGAGAGTATGTTTTGGGATAATTACCAAAAGATGATGATCATTTTGAAAACCTTGGCTAGGGGTATGATAATTAGACATGCCTCCTCCACTTTTTGATAAATACACTTGTCTCTTTTGATGTTTGTTAATGACTTAAATTAACATGATAGTAAGATTCACTTTCTCTTTTTTTTTAAACCTCTCACCTCTTCTCGTACCATTTTCACCTCCAACGTTAAATTCATAATTCGAACCTTAAATCTAGCATTAGGGAGCACTCTAAGAGTCCTTCCTTATCCTTAGCAGTGCATATGATTTGAAAAGATTTAACACCATATAGGAGGAGGAGTAGAGGAAAGGGGTGCGAGAGGAAGGCCAACATCCTGCCCCTGAACTGCCAACCTTGTCAAACATGTGCTGATTCTCCTCCTAGATGGTGTAAATTGAAGGCAAAATCCACTCAATCATCCCCATTGGAAGCTCCCCCTTTCCATTTCGTAAGTCACCATTAGCTAAATTTCTCTAATTGCATACTATTCTAAATTTGTCATACAAATTATTACATGCACGTGCTGGAATTGATATTACAATTAGGGAGAAATAAGGTTGTCAATTAACAATCAAAATGGGAGGTTTATGGGAAAAAGAAGTAACTTAAGCCATATTTAATAATCCAATTCAGTACTTAAATTTAATGGATTCAGATATTTACATATTCAGACATGTTTAATAACTAAAAATAGAACATCTTAATTAATTAAGTGACACTTAATTTTTTAGAAAAATTTTACTCCAAAAAAAAAGTAATAACCTATTTATTTATCACCCAATGCAAAATATGCTCAAATGTTACGATTTTATAACTTAACAATTCAATAATTTAATATATTCATACTTCAAATTTCAGTTTTATCAAACACATATTTAAATTTGATGCATTGCTAGTTAATAAAGGTTGTTGTGATTGTGGACGAGTTAGATATTGTTGAATTCATCACAAAGGAAGAAGGATCGAATAAGATTGACGATGGCCCTTTGGAATTTTATTTTCCATTGGTCATTTAGTAAAACTAACAGATGGTACTAGGGGCTGCCGCGATTCAGACTTGAACTAGAATCGGATAAGAATCGGTCCCGCAGTTTGTTGAACTGGAATCGAAATTGAATTTGGGAAACTAGAATCGAAACCATAATCATGATTAAAGGTTCATGTTCAGGTTCACCAAAATTTTAAATTGCAATCGGAATCAATGATTTACAACCTGTACCGTCTAAAAAAATATTTGTTACCTATTTGGCTAGTTTAAAATTCAATATCAATAGTCAGTATCTAAAACCAATAGTTCTAATCCTAGTTCAACAATCCATTGTCCCATTTCATTAGTAGGTATATACTCTCATGATTAGTCTAAATCCAAGACCAATTTAATCTAATCAATAATGAGATATTTTTTCATAAAATTTACATCATTTTTTTCCTTGCACGTGATAATACAATAAAGTTTTTTTTTTCTTTTTACACTCATCACCATATTTTCTTAGAATCAATTTTATAACAATATGTGTTTAAACATAACTAAAAAAACTGGAACCGTAATGGACAGAAACCGGAACTGGATGTTCAAAAATTGTAACCGTAATCGTCCCTATAAGGATGCCAATTTAGAACCACCTTTCAGAAGAATTGGAATCGCCAGTTTTTAAAACTAGATCCCTAACCATGTCTAGATGGTATAACGGCAATAGAAATTAAAGTATCATCATCATCCCTTAAATTCTAAATAAATCACTAATCTGTCACATGATGGGAGAAAAATATGCATTCATATGTTTTAGACCATGTTAATTGGCTATATAGCTTATATTTGGGAAAGCAACTTTTCACGGTATCATGGTGGCATTGATCAATGATAGGAGAATTTCTAAACATGATCAAAATTTGGGTAAATCCGGTTTTCAAAAATCCAACGACTCATTATATCACACTACTTGATGAAATAGTGTGGTACAATCTAGCCTATTGAGTTTTTAAATATTAGATCTACTCAAGTGTGAGCTTCTAAATATAGCTTGATTGCTCTATTTTTATCTTCAAGTTAGTTTTAGTTTTAGGTAACATGGAGATATAACCAAGTAGCCTTTAGCACTTATCTCCCTCTTCTTTCATTTCCCCTACACTCACCGATAAAAACAAGAAACTCTGAAATGCCTCAATTAAAGAGAAGTAGCAATAAAGAGAAAAGAAAAAAGTGGATTAGCCAACGTGTGGGCATTTTTAGATGGTGGAAATAGACTTACGGAAAGGCAATTGCCTACTGCGGAGTATGGAGCAGGAATTAAGGCGTTCGTTCATGGAAAAATAAGAAGCGGCCAGAATGCAAAGGTTGTTATGGAGGTCTTTCCAAGGGCGTTGGGTTGTTGGGACTTGGGGGATCAAAGAAAAGGGGATTATAAACAAGTATCAGAAAAAAAAAAAGAAAAGAAAAGAAAAAAAGAAGAAGAAAAAAAGAAAAATAAATAAAAGAAGAAAGAAGAATGAAAAATAACAAGGAACAGAATTTCCAACTGTTGTAACTAAATATGATAGCCATACTTCACCCTTTTATTTCTTTGCTTAGATGCCAAATATGACACTCATATTGCACCTTTCTATTTCTTGCTTTTATTTACTTTAATATTCAATTAAGATCATGTTTGATAATCCAATTTATCACTTAAACTTAATCAAATTTAGACCTTAATATGTCCAGACGTGTTTAATAAAAAAAAGAACATTTTAGTTAACTAAATGACTCTTAATTCCTAAGCAAAATTTACTCTAAAAAATAAATGATAAATTATTCACTTATCACTTAATGCAAAATACGCTCAAATATTATGATTTTAGTTCTTAATAGTTTAGTATCTTAATAGATTCAGATTTTAGATTTTAAACTTCATATTTCAAATTTATGTTATCAAACACACCCTAAGAAAGTAAATAAACAAGGAGCAGCAGTCACCCATAGATTAGAACACACCGTACAATAGACAAAACAATGCATATGCAAAAGAGCACTGCGCACAGCATTTTGAATCCTAAAGGAAGCCTGCAGCAGAAATCCTATAAAAAGGGCAACATTACAAATCTTAAACCTATTTCGTAATTCTAATAACAATTAAAGATCTACATGGACCAATGAATCACCTGTAATTCCTAAGCACAGGAAATACTTGAGACATCCTCCTTTAGGGGATTAGTTACCAGCCTAATCGTAATACATGTTTATCGAACAAACAATAGGATGGAAGTCCAACATCGCACTTTACCTCATAAGGCCAATGTACAAATTCGTCATGAAGAGCTGCTGGAAAGTTCTTTGCATAAGTTCACTGTTTAAAGCTCAAATGGTTTTCACCAATAATCAAATTATTCCATATTCTCAGTGGCAGTAAAACACGATCAAATTGCAAGTGTTCTCTAAATTTGTTAAACCAGTACAAACATTAATAGACTTCCTGCAGTGTTGATAGCACTCGAATAATTGTTAATGACATTACCATCTCCTTTGCATCTTTCACAAAAGCACATGAACACAGAAAGTGCCATTCCAACGGAAATGCCAATAACATTACCCTTCACTACTAGAAAGACAAAAACAGCTTACTGCAATGCCGGTCACCGGAGAAAAAACAGTATTGCTGTCGAAATGGTCTCAACACCATGGGAAGATAGAACAAACACCAACGCATACATATCTTATTACAAGCCAAGTAGCTCACATTGTATATCTAATTTACATCATTTTATATTGCTTCTCAGGACATCATAGGGAGGCAAATTCAGCACACAAAAATCCATGTCAAATATAGCTGATCTACACAGATGATTGTGCAAGGGCGAGGAGAAAGGACTGAGACGCGGGAAAAAGGTGGATAAGGAGCAGAAAGAGGCTGCAACACAGTGCTGCATCAATTACAATTATGCTACTAATGTGGAAGCAGTGCCACGAAAGAAACTTCAAGCATCAGCTGCTTTCTCAAGTGGAGCTTCAGCACTCCCATTTTCTTTTGCACGCTTTGCCTCATAGTCCTTCACAGCTGCTTTGATTGCATCCTCAGCAAGCATACTGCAATGCAATTTGACTGGTGGGAGAGAGAGATGTTTTGCAATTTCTCTGTAACACCAGAAGGCAAATACTTAGACTCAGTTCAATCTAGATGACAACATAAAATCTGAGTCAAGCTCAACCTGACTGACAATATGTAATGCAGAAACTTAAATAACGTCATCATTAAGAACACAGAACCAGCAGGATTTCAAGGTTAATCAAAACCTTCTATATGCTCAGCTCAAAGAGAAATTAGAACCATTGCAAATATGCAATGCCTAGTCAAAAGTACACCATCTAAACATGGTTGAAAACTTGTACAATAATAAAGAACCAAAATCAGAATAAAAGTTAATACATAACTTAAAACAGAATAACATACAACCGAGGAGTTTTACAACCATCATACTAATATAACTACGACTATAATTACTGGGATGACTTTTGAAATAAACCAAGAATCCACAGTTATGGCCAAAATACATTGTCGAAGAGTCGTCTATAATGCCAATCTGCTTTCAGTGTATGTCCATATTTTTCTTGTACTTTAGTAACTAAAGAAGAATTTTCCAGCATCTGAATTGTGACAATCTTGTGTCTTTATCATGCCACCAAAGCCTGACATGAAACTGACACCACGTCCACATATTTGAGATTACAAGATGACACTTTACAAGATACACTAGCAAAATAGAAAGCCTCGTGAAGAATTAGATTGAAGAATCAGGTTGGAAAGGCAAAGGTGCCAAAACATCACTATTCCAGTGAAGTTTCAGCAAGGAATGATCAATATGTACTTAATGGAACTGCAAAAAAAATCTCATTCTTCTCTTTCACTGCTGACGTTCCTCTGCATATATAAATTTTCATCCTCTATATAAACAGAAAACGTAGCAATTACAATTTACATATCCCATCTTTAGCAACTCTCACAGCTAGTTTGTTGGTGACCACCCCTAGAACCTTTGAAGACTCTTAACAATCTTTTCAAGTCAACAAGACACTTTTTTTTTTTTTTTTTTTTTGCGTCCTAGTTAAACTACTATTCGTCTAATCCAGAAAAAACAAAAGCAATAATTATTTTACTTTCCTTGGCAACTAACTAATAACCCATCTCTCATAAACATGAACAGCCCATATACAGAAGATTCACGAACCAATGCCATCCAATCATCCAAATTTGCGCAAACAGAACATTTATTAAAAGAACCTGGTTTTTGGCAAGGATATGGGAGAATCCTAGACTAACCCCCATATTAAATAAACATACTTCAAGGAAGTCCACCTTAGTTTTAAAGACCAAGTTGAAAGAAGAACTGTTCATAGTTCTCCCAAATACAGTGATTTTCTGTCCAACATAGCCTTATTTTTTACAATATGTCTGCTACTTGATTGATGGATGCCAGTTTCTCTAGGAAAGGTAATGTAACAATAGGGATGCAAAGTGGGGCTGACAAAAATTAGATAGAGTCGTACTATTATTGTAAAAGAAATTTCTCTTTAGCATCTTTATCAATGTTGTCTAATTATAATCATTTTTTTCCTTATCCCTTGAGTGTGAAAAGCCATCAAGAACACTCAACTCAAAATAAATGTTCAGATAGTTAGGCCTGCCAGACGGCAAAACGATGAATCACAACCACATGTAGTAACGAGTAACTGTCTTTCGCTGTGAGAAAAAGCAGAGATCGTTTTATGGAAGTATTCCAAGTTGCTTTCAGGTTCCCTTGATGCTAAAATTCAAGTCAGATCTTCAGATAACTGACCAGAATTGCTTCCGAGAATTCCTGAACAGATTCTGGTTGGGAAATGCGGTCTTACCTGATCCTTATTTAGTTGAAAAAGCTATCCACAACAGTCTTATGTTATCATAAATATCGACATACCAAAAGTTGACTACAACACTTACATTATCATAAATATTGACATCCCATCCTGAAACCTTATACCCTAGTAAATTCTGCACATCTTGAGCATTGCATTGTTCGAAAAAACAACAGAAATCAGTTCCTATGAGTATGACATGGATAATGCCATTCCTACGAACGTTTGAATATTTTTAAAGAATTTGTTGAGGGGTCTTATAACCTTTGATCAATTAACATGAATCAAAATGAGTTCACTATCAGACTGGAGATAAGAAGCTTAAAAAACCTATGTTTTCTGTACATAAGAATCTCTACATCAGGAAAGGAGGCTTCAAAACAACTCCTACTTGCTATATCTCCAAATTCAGTATTTTGTGCAATGTGATGCATGAAGGATTGCAATGATATAGGGGAAAGCTATCAATTTTTCAAAATGATATTGACCAGTGAGCAAACTTATCTAATATGGATATTGTTAATATTCACGGGACCATTCCTAAAAAATAAGCACCGAATTGCAGGACTGGCTCCCTTAAAGCCAAGGAACACATATAGATTACCACATATAATTTTAAAAGGATGACTTCCTATAGAACTGTCACTCAATAAGATTAAAGCCGCACATGAATGATGAGCGATAAAATTAAGTCCACCTGAAAAGCATATAAAAACTGGAAGACATACTACACATCATAGAACATGGTAAAGCATAAAGAATCAGTTCAACGAATAAAGACTTTAAGCAGAAGTTGAACTTACGTATTCTTGATGGTTAAGACTTCCTCCATCTGTTTCCCCTTCACCCATTCAGTAACTGAAAGTAACAAAACAAAAAATTAGCCATGTCCCTGTTGCCAATCGACAGAGGCAACAATGAAGTGTGCAGAAATGACAGTTAAAATTTCTGAGCATAATACATGAATGCATCACCTATAATGTATGTTTGTTGTTTCTTTACATGTAATGTAGGCTTTATCCAAATAATAGCAAATAAAACAATGATGATGGAATGTAAGTTGGTATAACTACTATCATGTACTCCAAACGAAACTTGTTATAAAGGAAAGGCCAAGACAAAAATGGCAGCCCAATCTTTCCTTATAAGTTGGTAGTTTAAGACGAAGAAACATTTCATGATGAAAAAGAAATTTCTTTCTTTTGCTTGTAAATTTTATGACGGGAGCTAGAAAACAATTAGCATAGTCATTATAAACATCAGTGTTACATGATTCCACAGCAGCTTAATGAAATTCTCCAATTGACGGTGAAATGAATGATCTATGTGCACCTATAAATGTAGGCTTCGTATTGTGGCACATTCAGTCCATAAATGCTTACCATGTTCAATGAAGGTCAACACCCAAAGTAAGCGTATTGTTTTGTAATTCTTCTTAGAATGAAGACTAACAGATTGTTCAACTAAGTAAGAAGCGAAAAACCACATTACTAAGCAAATTGTCATGGATTGACCAAAAAATACATGAAGATATATACTCAGAAAATACTTCACTGAAACTATTTTCGCTAGGCCTGCTTGGATCAAACTTTTGAAACTCAAGAGCCATCCTTCTCCTCCTCCCTTCTTTTCCTCTAAAGTTTTCAGTTCATTGAAAGTTCATCAATAATGACCTACTGACTCACTACCTGGCAGAAGATCCATGCAATGCAGGCATAAAAACCAGAATGTACCAGAACACTTGCCCAACAAAAGAAAAAGATGAGAGGATAAATTCTCAATAGACCTATTTCCCTTTACCTCAATAAATAAACAAAACCAAGTCGCAGTATGGCCCAACCAGAAGACTCCATCAATTAATAAGAATTTCCTCCAGTTTAAGGCCATTATTAAACCTAAACTCCTTTACCCCAATAACTAAACGGAAAAATCACCACACTTCAAAATAACATCTTACCGATGCCTCCTCATTTTTCAGAAAGGTATTCAAGGATTTTATAACGATTGCGATACTGGCAGTTTAAAATGATAACGTCCAATAAAATTTTGTTCGGGTTCTCAGAATCCAAAATTTCCAAATCAGAAATGTGGGGAAAACATATTAACCTAAAATCCCCAACAATTCCACAACCAAGGAATAATCACAATAATAATAATAATAAAATAATAAACACGCAAAGAAATCGAGAAATTCAATCAGCAGATATACGAACCAACGGAAGACGAGGCGATAGCCGAGCCACAGCCGAAAGTCTTAAAACAAGCATCAGTAATCTTTCCCGTCTCCTCGTCGACTTTAATTTGAAGCTTCATAACATCGCCACAAGCCGGAGCGCCGACGAGCCCCGTGCCGACTGTCGGATCAGTCTTGTCGAAGGCCCCGACGTTTCTAGGATTGTCGTAATGGTCCACGACTCTCTCATGGTACAACCTCTGGAGCTGCAGCACAGCCCCAGTCGCCGGAGCCCCCGCCGGCCTTGAAAATGTTCCAACGAGCCGATTAGCCACGTTTCTCAACATTTCTTGGAGATTTTTCTGAGCTTGGAGAGATTCGAATTGATGTGCGTGTTTGAGTGTGTGGGAGTGTTTGGGATAATAAAGAAGGAATTTATGCGAAAGGAACAAGAGACGGTTGGATATTTACTTATTCTAGTCTTCTGAATATATATTTGGAGAAATAGGCGGTGGTCCTAATATATTCTGGCTGGACTCATCGGATTTTTAATTTTGGGATAATTTAAGAAACCATCCTTGAGATTTCTAATAGTTTCACTATTCTCCTATGAGGTTTTAGAAATTTCACTTACCTCCTCTATCAGTTATTTGGAACTCAATTCTTACATCGTTAATGGTGAAATGACTTTACTACTCTTACAACTTAGGTTATTTTATGCAACAAGCGAAACCCTCGTTTTGTGTTACTAAGACATGCGCCTAAGGATAAAGTCTTTGTAATCGAAGTGAATTGAGAAGCTGAGGTTTAAAGCAAATGGCTATTTTTCAAGTAATCGGAGCGGATGATAAGAAAGATGCAGGAATCTCCTTTTATTTTTCAAAGATGTCAGCAGTGGAGTGGATTCGCTGCCATGAACCACTCCATAGGAGTTAGGCAAAGAAGAAGATGTCAGAGAAGGGGTGTCTAAAATAAATGGAATCTATCAATCCCCATAAATAACTTGAAGTTGAGACTCTTAGTGACAATATTGACTAAAAGCTGATTCAGTACGTCAGGAACAGATGATAGGCATGTGATTGCCAATCTTGTAGTGGAATTCGAATCTGGTAGTGGAAAGATGCAAGTGATCCGATAGCCCACTAAAGTAATCGAGTTCTTAGGGAGACAACTTGGAGAAGTACATGCAAGTCGCAACTAGAAAATGAAAGTCGGAAGTAGTAACAAAAATTATGGGAAAAAGGTAGGAAGAAACCCTATGAGGCTAACCTCTACAAATCTTGGGTTCATCTGGAGAACATCCGTCGAGAGAAACTGTAAAATGTTTGCTAACTACATTAACCATAATTTGGAATGTAAAAATTAATTAATTAATTTGTTACCTAAAAAGGGAGCCAATACTAAATGTACCTTTTCTAATTTATATACTTGACATATAAAAGGACTTAGATACAGTGCACCTGATAAATAAAAAGATTCAAACATGAGAAACAATTAATTTGTTTACAAACTAAAGTAACCGTAATTTGAAATGTTGGAAAAAATATATAATTTGGCATCTAAAAAGGGGCTCCAATACTAGACAACCCTTTTCCACTGTATATACTTGACAAATAAAAGAAATCAAATATGAGGAAATTTCAATTGGATTGATTCTCCTTATAAACATAGCGATAACAAAAATATTAAGGTATGGGAAAAAAAACTTTTGCTTTGTTAAATCTTGAAAGTTGTTATTTTTTTGTTTGTAGATGATGAAAATTTTTCATTGATCATGTGTAGTAATGGTCCCATAAGTGAATTTATAAGTTAGATCAAATAAATAACCTAACTAGTACAATAGCTAAGGGACACTTTGGAATACACAAATCTTCTCACAACAAATATAATTTTTTTATTGTTGCTATTTTTGAATTGGGCTAATTTGTTACAAGAAAATTAGTTTTGAATTAAGTTAGTGATATTTTTAGAATCTCGGAAGAGGATAGTGAAACTGTCAAGAATTTTGAGGTTTTCTGAAATTATCCCATTAATTTTCTATTCTTTTTGTAGTTTTTGCTTTTCTAAAACTAAATTAAATAAAGAATAGTAGTCACAAGTTGTGTTGTTTTTGCTAAAATTGCATAAAGAACTATTATGCCTAGGTTTGGGAGTTCAGGTGAGAAAGGAAAAGAAAAGAAAGTTTAAATTAGAAAAGACAAAGAAGAAAAGATAAAAAGATTGGGAGTTTTAGGAGTTAGAAGTAGTAAATAGGCATGACAACGGGGGTGGTTGCTCGCAGGAAGTAATAGGGCAGGAAAAAATGTAGGACGAGCAGGGGTGTGGGGATTGGATTCTTTGTCCCTACTTTAAATGGGGCATTTCCTGTCGTACAATCGCCTATGTTTTAATATATTATATATGCATGTTTTTATATTTATAATATGAAGAAAATGCTATGGTATTATTATTATATAAATATTTTTGTGTGAAACAAGTAATATGATATTTTATTATGATAAAATGATGCATTTTTTTATTATCAATTTATTTGGTAAAATGATTATCTTATTATGTTTGTTTATTTTTTTCCCCCACATATCGCATGTTGTTTATAGAGAAATAATAGCAGTTAATTTAGATTATATGTGGTATCAAATATGGAGAAATAAGTTCAAAAGATCAAAGTGATATTTAAACTTTATTTCACATTCAATTTTTTGCTAAAAGTTCAAAAAAATAAGTAATAAAACTATTATATATATACATAGAAAAATAAAATAAAATAAAAATAAAAATGATAATGGGGTGGGATGGGTGCACCCATGGTGATAGTAGGACGAGACGGGGTTCGGGGAGTGGAGGCGAGATATCACTCACGGTGATATTTAATCATTTCTTTCTTTTTTAAACTCCTAATCAACTTGAACAGAAAATCATATCTTTTCTCTTCTATACTTTTCTATCATAACTTGCTTTCTTTTCTTTTCTTTTCTCTCATGAGCTCCCAAACTAAGGGTGTGTTTTATAAAATTGAAGTCTGAAATCTGAAATCTAAATCCATTAAGTTATTAAATTATTAAGTATTAAATTTAATACATTTGAATGTATATCACATTCAGTGATAAGTAAATAGCTTATCACTTAATTTTAAGAGCAAGTTTTGCCTAGAAATTTCAATGCCACTTAGTTAATTCAGATGTTCAATTTTGAGTTATCAAATGGTCTAAATATGTTAAGATCTAATTTCATTAAATTTAAGTACTGAATTGGGTTATCAAACAAGACCTAAGCCTCCAGATGAAGGAAATTTTTAAAATGCCAACTTTACCCATAAAATGAAACAATAAAATCATAATACCTAATGTGTTCAAAATGATTTCTTTTCTTTCCTAACTCCCCATCAACTTGAGAAGAAAATCATACCTGTTCTCTTCTTTTCTTTTCTTTCATAATTTATCTTTTCTTTTCTTTTTCTTATCTTCTAAAGTTTGAAATTATGCATTAATTTTCGAAATGAGGGAAAAGCTCAACATTCTCTCCAAATTATTTCTTTTTTGACCTTTCTTTTCATCTAAATGAACTAAGAGACCTACATATTGAGGTTAATTACACTAGCATTGTAGTTTTTATTCCAAATTTAAATAAAAACTAATGATTTTTTCATGAGGTATATTCACTAATGAATGACACATGGACAGATGCATAGTCAAGGATTTAGGTTGGAAAAGCATAGAATTTTAATTTTTCCTTATTGGTTGGAGACCTCCAATTTAGTAATTTTAAGACACACACACATAGTTATATATATATATATATATATATATATATATATATATATAGGATTAAATTTTCATGCACTATCAATATCGAGAATTTCTTATACTACATGTGTAGGTGTATGCCATATATGCAAAAAATGAATTTCAAATTAAAAATTCAATTACTTGGTATACATCTACATTCGTTCGTGTAATCATTGATAGTGCATAAAAAATCTACCCATACACACATATTTATGTATCTATGTATCTATGTATGTATGCATACATATATATATTTATACATACATACATACACGGATGCACATATACACATATATTAACATGGTAAGTTAGGTGTGATTTATCTCCATTAGATTTCTTCTCTATTTTATATACATTAATATTGATTACATCTTGGGTGGTGTTAAACCCACATCCTCTCAATCTAAATCTATATCACTAGCATTAGGATGACAATAAAGCCCATGGGAGTTTGATAGAAACTTTTTTCAATACAAAAATTTGTCTTTCATACAACAAGAGATGTTTAAAAATTCAATTACAAATTTTAATTAATTGAAATTGTTTGATACCATCATCCTAATTATTGACTTGCTAATGTTTTTTTTAAAATTATGCTTCAATCAACTTTGAAGTGCAACATGCTAAGAAGGTAAAAATATTTTCTTAATGCAATTAAAAAATCTCTTATCTCTTTTTACATGATAAAAAAAGATAAAAACATCCTCTCCACCAAATAAGAGGAAAAAATAAATGCCATCAAAGTGAATGAAAAAATTATTAGAAATTTTAAGACCATTCATAATGGTGTAAATTTTAAATCCAAATTAGCACCATGCATTTTCACCAAAAAAAAAGTCTAATTTTTTATTGAAAAAGTTTCTATCAAGTCCAATAAATGCTATGGGCTTTTTGGTTAACTTGATTGTAAGGGTGTGGATTTAGATTAGGTAGGTGGGGATTTAGCCTTACCCTTATGCCTTTCTTGATTTTTTTATCGATCAATACATAGTTTTCCTCCCTTTTTTTGTTACAGAATATTTCCAATCACATTCTCCATCTTTATCATTTGGGCTAATTATTGTTAACAATTCTAAAATTTGACAATGTTCATCTTTTAATCATTCTATATTCCATATTAACAGCATAGTGCTAATAGTAATCTATTTAAATTGTATAAATAGTTATTCTTTTCCTAAAATTTTCTTCATAATTATGTTTTCTCCATTCGAATTCAATTTCCTTAAAACTTATTATAGGCTAAACTCATATCAATACAAACACAATTTTGAAAAAAGTACTCTATTAGTTTTCTTTTTATGATTTTAATGATTTTTAAACAAATTAAATATTTCTTTCCAAATTTGTTTTCTTTTTCTAATTTCTAATAGTTTGATCTAATAAAAAAATCATTTATCCATTAGTCAAAATTCTTTATTCATCGAAGAATCAAAGTTTAAGTGTATTGTCAAAATTCTTTATTCGTCGAAGAATCAAAGTTTAAGTGTATTTACATTCTATTGTGTTACTCTTGCACAAAGAGATTTTACATTAATTTGTTTTTTTTGAAAAAACTACACATATTATATTTCCTAATATACCTTCTTTACGTATATTTCAACTTACCATCATTGATTAGACCAAGAAAAATTGTATCATGGAGTAAGATTCAACTGAAACTAATCATTAAACTGTATAAATTAACTATTTTTACTCTATTTTCTGTTATTTGTTTTGCAATTTATCTTAAATTTTATAAAATGGTATTTTAATTCTTTATATCAATATTCATTCAAAAAATAAAAGTTTTAGCAAATAAACATCATTAACTAGTTATTACAAAAGTGGTGTACTTCTTATGCTTTTTTAAAGATCTACATTGGGAAAAACTATTAATTCCCAATATGCCCTCAGTATTTACACTACACCTTTGAACAATTGCTCGTTGTTTGTAATTTTGGCACAACTTTTTCAAAAGAAAACCCCAAATCAGTACTCAATAATGTCATACATATCCTCCCTTTTAGCTGACTGAATTAGAATCGCAAAATTGGAGATATTTGAGTTTCTCTAATTTTCAATCCTCAGATCTCTGTCTTATTTCTTCTAACCCATCTAATCTCACCCACCATAGACAATCGAGAGACAAATGCCATAGAAGTAAACACTGTTCTTATCTCTCCATTTTCTCCTTCCCCTTCCCTTTTTGTTTTTTATTGCACTTCTTTTTTCTCCTTTCAATTATTTTGATTTCAATCCCAACTTTATGGTTGTTGACTGGAACAGCAAAATCTTGTACCTGCTTGCTTGATTGATTTTGATGATGCTACACTAGACTTAGCAAAGAGGACTTGAAATGGGATGGGGCTATCTCCTTTGGAAGAAACTTCAATGCTTAAGTTAGTATTTGTAATATAAAGAGGAAAATGAGAATGAGATGAGATACAATTAGTGAGATGTGACTTGCCTTCTTTTTCTGAAGAAGGGATATCTTTTATTCATGATAACTTCCTTTCTTTATTACATTTTGGGTGGTGTGCCATGTGATCACCGCTTGAGATCTCGAGGTTGAGGTCTCACATTAAGATGGTAAGTGGATTCTGTCTAACTTGCTATATATTAGGCTGATGACTCATCGGTCTCTTGTAAATTTGTCTTGACACTCTTTAATACATGATGACACTCGTCAAAACACTTAGCATCTTTAGGTAATGTTCACTTAATTCTATTCATTTATTATTTTTCCCCTCTTCATTAACCATTCTATCTTTATATTGATTTTCATTGTTTTGTAGGCAATAGATTAGATAAGGAGATTCAAGTCTAATCTTGAGTCTTATAATGATAGCTTAATTTTCTTCTTTTTTTTTTATCTGGAAGGAAAAGATATAGATTTCTTTTAATATGGTAGTAGAATTTGCTTTCTCCTAAATGTGCATTCACTTATGAATACCACACGAATGGATATAATAGATGGGGTTTGGGCTAAAAAATAAAATTATAATTTTGCCCTTTGTGGTTAAACACTAGCTTTCAATAGTGACTTATTGTACCTGGGCATTATTGTAAAAGCAGTGTATTGTAAATGCTTTTGTAAAGACCAATTTTGGAAAAAAATTTTTAATTTCCAATATGCCCTTCCTAGTTAAACTATAACTGTGAATAATGAACTACAGTTTACGGACACAAATATTATTTTGTCATAGCTTTTTTATTTAAAAAAGGGAAATTCCTAATTATACTTGATAAGTTGGTACATATCTTCTCTTTTTAATGACTGAATTGAAATAGTAAGATTGGAGGTATTTTAGTTTCTCTAATTTTCAAAACCGTGGATTGACCTTACTTCTTTGGAATCCATCTAACTTCACCTACTTAAGGGTGTAAACGAGTCTAATCAAACATCATAGTGTTCAAACTTGTTTGATTATTTCAATAATTTTGAAATTTTATTCAAATTTGATTTGTTTATTTGTTGAACCGAATTTGAACGAGTTTTTTTTTTTATTGAATTTGAAAATTATCGAACATAAATCATTGTTCAACCTTGGCTTGGCTAGTTGACAAACCAAATTCAAATGAACTCTTACCAAATCGAACTCAATTTGAGTATCAATTAGTTTAGTTCATCTTTCTGCCCACACCTACTATAGGCAACACAAAGAGAAATGTCATAGAAGTAATTACAATTCGTCTATCTTTTTTTTTTTTTAGCACCATTCCTCTATCTTTATTCTCTCCTTCGCCCCAACCCTTCATGGTTTCTACAAAACTTTCTTCTCTCTCTCTCTCTGTGCTTCTAATCATAAATTCATGACTACTATCCGTTCATTGTTTTTTTTTTATTTTCACTATTTTGCAGACAATAATAGATGGATAAGGAGATTTGAATATGATCTTTGAGTCACATACATATTGATATCTTATTTTTTTCCCCTTGTTGCATGAAAAGATGAAGAATTGGTTCAATATGGTAACATTTTCGCTCTCTCCTTTTGATTTTCATAGCTTTTGTTAGGAATTCTACTTTATTTGTTAGATTGGATTTGAATGTAACCCAAATTTATTAACTTGATTCATTGATTAAAAGCGCATGGACAGCATTTCAAAAACAATTCTCAAATTATTCTCCACTTTGATTCTAAGACAAGCAAATAAATTAAATAGTCGCTCAACTATTTCAATAAATTAAAAATGGTCTCTCAACTTTATTTTTTAGCCAATTCAACCCTTCAACTGTTTTCTTATAGCCAATCAATTTCTTATTTGACTATACCCAATTAGTGATATTTTTCCATTGATGACTAGTCAAAGTGGAGGCAAAATAGGAAAACTATCTACAACCCTTCCATAAAATTTATAATACTAGATTTAGTTGGATAAGTTGCAAAGAAATTGAATGAGATCAACAGCAAAAAATTAGGGCTTTTGTTTTAGCAAAATTTTTTTTTATTAAAAAAACTCCAATTTTTTTACTGTCAATTGGATCTACCTTGTTCGTAATTTGCCTGATTAAATCTGATTTTTTTTTAATTCTAAGAAGGGTTTTAGGTGACTTTCCTGTTGCCCTCACTTTGACAAGTCATCGATAAAGAAATCTTACTAATTGTCTAGTCCAACAAAATAAAGACCCTGCTGAGTCTACAACAAATTATTTAAAGGGGTTAAGTTGATAAAGAATAAAGTTTATGGACTATTTTGACTTTAACAAAATAGTTGAGGAACTATTTAGGTCATTTGCTCTTACTCTTCCAAGCTCCAATACAAGTGGCGGAGCCACATAGAGTTGAGGATGGGAAGTTGCCCCTCCCCCCCCCTCCCCCCTTTGGCCCCAACTTTGGTAAAATCACAGAATAGCTTTAGAAAATTTGAGGAATTTTTGAATCACATTATATTTGTCCCTTCCCCCCCTCTTCCCAAAAATTTTGTACAGTTACCTTTTATAGTTGCATTGCCCCCTTAACTATTAAAATATCATAATGATTATCTTTTGTTAGACTCTTAGGCCTACTTCAAGTTATATAGTCAGGGACGGAGCCAGAAATTTATTTTTGGGGGGGCTGAAGTGTATTAAAAAATTTTTTTTGTGACGAAATAAATATATTTAATAAGTAAAATTTAGAATCAATAATTATAAAAATAATAAAAACATATAATTATACATACCCAAAAATTTGTTATTGATTAACACTTGAAGTATTGGTAGTTGTTGCACTCGAATAACGAAGAGGAGGCAATTGCATTCTGCGAGTCTTCATCCGTTGAAAACGCTGCAATATTTGCTCATTTTCAATTGTTGCAAAAATATCCTTCTCGATGTATACAACCAGACAGTCATTCATCCACTCGTCTCCCATTTTGTTGCGCAAATCAGTCTTGACAATATTCATTGCAGAAAATACTCTTTCAACAGAAGCAGTCGCAACTGGTAGAACTAATGCCAACTGGATCAGACGATAAACCAATGGAAAAACTGTATTTTTACCAGTTTTAACCATTTGTTGAGCAAGACTTCCCAAATCTCCAACTTCTGAAAATTGAGGATCGCGTTGCACATTATAAATATAATTTCGAAGTTGAGACTCAAGATATAAATAATCGTTACTTGAGAAGTCTTCAGGATATAAATCAGCAAGACGGAGTAGTTTCTGCACATTGAATTGAGAGAAAGAACTTTTTGGATCAAGACATGCTATGTAACTAAGCAATTCCGTGCTAACTTCCGAGAAACGATTATTCATCTCTTGTATAATTAAATCAACAACCTGACATCACAACAATAATAAAATTAATAACTAAGAAAATCTGCTAACAAGTAACAAATGTAATGAAATAATAATTTCAAAAATAATACCTCACAAAAAATTTCCATGCGATAATGATGAAAATTAGTGATGGTTTGACCTCTGCGACTGCGCCTGGCATTGCCACGGATTGCTATACTGTCTTCCATATCAATCACGGGAATCATATTCAACTCACAAAAATTGTTGACTTCATCTAAAATTATTTGCCATCCCTCTTCCCTAAAGTCTTGCAATTGAGATTTCATAGTATCAATCAAACTCATGGCTTGGACAATATTTTGATCCCTTTGTTGCAAAACAAGTGACAAGTCATTTGTGATTCCCAATAAATACTTCATCAGGTGCAATGCAAAAACAAACTCATAAACGTTTTTGAATTCAGATGGACGTAGTTGACCGAGGGATATTTTGGTATAATTGCTAAGGTTGAGATATCAAGATTTTGTTATCGATTGAAAAAAAAAAAAAAAAAGAAGAGATATCAAGATTTAGAGATCCTAAATTTCAATCATTCTTTTCTCTCCCAATTTCTTAAATATCACCTCTGCCCTTATAAAAAAAATGAAGATTCAGGGATACAATTTTTAATGAACAAAAAGAATTGTAATATTTTTGCACGTTATTGTTTTAGTATATTGATTTCATCATTTTAGTGTTTTTATCTCTTGTATTAATTAATATATACTTTTCATGGTACAATTGGTACTAGTGATAGCGGTGGCTCCCGATCCCCGCACTACCATTTGATTATGTCCAAAAATTGTCTTTCAATCACTTTTAAATTGCCCTCAATGAGAAAATTCGACCGGTGTATACACGTTTTTCTTAAAGAAAAACTCTAGTAACTAAGTACTAACAAGATTTAGTATATATCTTTAATTTTCATGACTTAACCCTTAATGAACATGTTGAATGCTTACCGAGAACAAGATATACAACTTAAAAGTCTTGTTCAGTATGACTAACTCCTATTGGGTTGATTTCAACTACACTTTATGACGACTTTACCCAACATATCATCTACTAGAATTAGCACTAGTACAATGGCAGGTAGACTGGGCTGGCCGCCGGAATCCCCTATATATAGGGGTTTTCCGGCGGCTTGGGGGGGGCTTAAGCCCCCACCAGCCCCCCCTTAAATCCGTGCCTGTATATAGTAATTGATTCATTTGGATTGAAAGTTATTTGAAAATTTTTCTTTACTATAGCAATTTTTTATGTGAAATATGTGAGATGAAAAAAATGTCAGAAAATGTGTGCTTCCTTATATTGTATCAGAATGAGTTTTGGTCAAAGGGGACTTTGAATTTCAACCGCATGGATGGGATATTCTGGGAATGTGGAATTATTTGGAGTGAAGATTGACCTTTAGGTACAAGATTGGATAACCTCGGCTTTGTTGTTGTTTTGTAAATGCCCTTACATTATTTTCAGCTTATAGGCATTTTGGACATGTGAGTTTATTTCAATCCTCTCTTTAGTAGTGGGTACAAATCATGTGAGCCTTATTTTTGCTGTGTTGTCTTAAATGCCCATTGAAAGCCTTAAAAATGCTTGAGAAGGAAGAGGTTTTATTAGTTGTAGTTAAAGTGCTTTTTAATGTCTAAGCAATCACTTTTAGCTATTTCTAATTTTTTACTATTAAAGTATTCCATTGATAGGTATTTTCAAATTGTTAAATCTGAATAATCCATGTAACATGAGGACAATTGATTCAGTTTTCCCAAACCATTCTTTTAATACTTCCGTTTCATCAATTGTATTAAGATACTGAATCTATAATAATGTCAATGTACAACCCACAACGAATACTTATTTCTACTTAATAACCCACTAATCCATTTTCCTTCCTCATTCTTCAATTTTTCCTACTACTTATCAATGCCACACCTTTCTTCTTCCTCTTTTAAAGTCTCCTACTTTCACAAGCCACATCCAATTCTTCCACATGAATTCCTTGCTTACAGATAATAATTTATAAAGCTGACAAATGATCAACTGCTTGTAATTTTGCCAAGATCTATCTTCAAACCAAACTTCAAGTAACCATTCTACTATAGCCTTTAGTTCACTTCAATTGTAAATTTCATAGTTGCAAACTATAGTAACTCATACTATATAAGATAAAAATATACATATTCTTGCAGGACCTTTTTTCGTACATTTCAGATCAATTTTTGTCAGATCTTTCCTTTGGTTGAATTTTGTTTTTAACTTCTAACTTTTCAATAATCTTCCCTTCCTCTTCTGCTGTAATCACAAGTCATGATTAATCTTTGCTTCATGAGCTCCTAATCTTCTTGTTCACCACTTGTCTTTTCAATATTTGTCGATCCATGCACAAAAAAGGCCCGCAAGCTGAGCAAAAAAAGTTTAATAACTTTATCTTTTCCATTTTTGCATTCTTTATAGTCACCTATAAAGCTCATAAAATAAAATTTATGTGTCTTAAAAAAAAAGCTTGAACTTGCTTCAGTTGTCAACGATACAATTTCAAACTTGCAACTGGACTACTATTATTGAAATGGTCAAAAAACACACAGCCTGATTCTCAAAGGATAGAAACCGCTATAAAAAAAATTAGTGTTCCCAATGATCAAGTAATCAATTCTCAAATTCCTTTCAACATATCTTTCTTTACTTTTACTATAACAATTTGTTTCTGTTAAACAATATTCTTACGCATTACATATCAAAATGTCCTGGGGAAAAAATTGAAGCAACCATTTATGACAAAGACAGAATTTTTGACAAATCTTTTGAATTCCATAGAAAAATACTACATCTCCAATGCAATAGGCTTCTTCATTATTGTAAACTAACGATTCCATCTTCTCATATTATAAACTTTCACCTTTTCTAATTTTCTCATCCTATGTATAAAGCCAATAATGCAAAACTTTTAAAAATAATTACTAACAACCTTCAACAATAGGCTCTAAATTCCCATGCATTGTGTGGGCATTCTGCATAGTAATTTAAGATAAATAAGAAATACCTTTTTAAAATTTTTTTCTAGAATTTTTATGTTCCTAACTCAAATAAGTAAAATGTTCTTATTTTCTCACCTTTTCTAATTTTCTCATCCTATGTGTAAAGCCAATAATGCAAAACTTTTAAAAATAATTACTAACAACCTTCAACAATAGGCTCTAAATTTCCATGCATAAAGCTAAATTCCCATGCGTTGCGTGGGCTTTCTGCATAGTAATTTAAGATAAATAAGAAATACTTTTTTAAAATTTTTTTCTAGATTTTTTATGTTCCTAAGTCAAATAAGTAAAATGTTCTTATTGTTAAATTAAAGTCACAAAATTAGATTTAATGATACATGTAACAATACATCTATCAAGCTGTGTTATCACATCAGACAATGATAGTTGTACATTACACCCCTGACTTAGAGTCCTGGCTTTATCACTGTCCAAGACTACAACCCTATTTGGCAAGTGAGTTTTTTGAGAATCTATCTAAAACTTTGCTGCAGTGTACCATAGAAATCTGTAAAAAAAAAACCTTCCTATGTTGTGAGAGTTTTTTAAAAATTTTACTGTAGTAAAATTTTTTTTCCCACTTGTTGATACAATATTTATTGTAATTTTTCATATATTTTACAATTATTTGCAATATCAAATAATTGTTGAAATTATTTAATTGTGAACATACCTAAGGACACTTGTAGCGACGTTGCACAAATTATTGGGTAGTCATTGAAGTGGCAAAGAATTTAGTACATTTTTTAAATCCAATGGCTCAAATATATGTCCTTTTCAAAATCAAATATTTAACCAACAAACAAAAAACATATGATACAAAAAAATTGGTCTACGATAAGTGGCAATCAACTATTCAGCATGGAAATTTGTATAGGCACCCCATAGACTACTCATTTCGATGAAGCCACATATAATCAGTCATTGCATTCCGCAATTGTTTCTATTCATGTAACGATTTTGGCATCGCGTCACTTGAGCTCTCTCAGCACCTCCGGCATCCATATTAGAGGCAGCATTTGAATCCATGAAGTATTGGTCATACGATTTTATCTTTCTGATGAAATTGTGTAGTACATAGCAAGTCAGTACAATATTTTTCTGTGCCTCAATAGGGTAGTTTTTCATAGGACCTTTCAAAATTTTAAATCACATTTTCCATACCCTAAATGTTCTTTCTATCACATTTCTAACTGAAGCACGACGGCAAATGAACAATCCCTTCTGCGCAGTTTGTGATCTCTCACCTGGACCACTCTTGAAAGGGGCCATAAAAAATGGCATATATCTATATACTGCATCAACTACATAATATTTACCAATCGGTGGCATAGAAAAGACTGCAGCATCCATCAACATACGCCTATCATGGGCACTACTTTTCCAACCAACCTTAACGTATACGAATCTCATATCGTGATCACATGCAACTAGAACATTTTGTGAGAAAGTGTCCTTCCTGTTACGAAAGGCATCATATTTCTTTCTTGCCACACTAGTCGAGACATGGGTTCCATCAATAGTACCAATGCAGTCCTATATTACAATGGGTTCCATAAGTTTTATGAAATAGCGAGTCATAGTTTCAGCAAGAGGCAAGTACCTTAAACCATGGATAAAGCTGTCTATTATTTAAAATTCTAGATGAGTAGCATTCGTGTTCCTATGTCAGATTGCAATAGGTGCTAACTGGACCAAGCCCTGACACAGTTGGTGCATGTGTCGGTGAATGGTCTCAGTGGAATGCTGAAAGCGCTCGCTCAGCACCCTTTGTGTCACTTATGGGTCATGCCATATAAACCAATTGCTACTCTTTTCTCTGAAGATACTTTATCATAGGGTCCTTTAGTAATGTAGCTGTTGTCCCGCAATAACTGGCAAAGTTGAACGAAGGTAGGCACATTCATACGCATATTTTCGAGCATCCTAGTGCAATGTCCATCATCAACTCGTCTATTCATTGTTGACCCGTCAAAGCATTCATTCAGACCATCTGCCTCGGCCTTGGTAATTGAGTTCTTTGAAAGTTTCATGATAGTATAATCACAACAGTTGCTGCGTTTCTCGCATCATTTGGGTCATCTAAATACATTCCAAAATTAGGTTGATCCCCAGCTATTCAAAGTAAGAGGCACCTACTCCTACACCTTCAAAATAATTGACCGATAAGCACCAAATGGGATGTATAGTATACAATAACTAAGTATGCTAAATAAGGAAATACTCTTAAAATCAAGTAATTAAAACTCATATTAATTATTTTCAACAAGTCAAACATCCCGACCTAA
The DNA here is from genome assembly GCF_003713205.1 of Coffea eugenioides. NCBI lineage: Eukaryota > Viridiplantae > Streptophyta > Magnoliopsida > Gentianales > Rubiaceae > Coffea > Coffea eugenioides. Next base: position 13,222,965 of record NC_040038.1, on the reverse strand, counting down.
TATTGGCCAGTACTTATGTGCCTAACCCTTTCATGACACAACAAAAGTATTGAAACTTATCCAAATACAGAAAACAAATTGTTTCCAATCACTAATGAAAATTCACTATATTAAGAGAAAAGCGTGAAGAGCCATGCAATAGGTGCCATCCCTTAGGCAAAAATGGCCTCAGTCATCTAGTTCTCCCCTTCCGATCCTTAGTACATACAACCGCCATCGAGCCTCAGTCTTTTGTCTCAAAAACGTCTTTCAATGGCTAGCTAAATCAGCTAAGATAGAGGCTGCTGTGACTGCTACTTTATTTGGCAAGTCATCCAGTTCATCCAAGCATCATTCGCTTTATCCACTGAATAAGGGTCATCCTCCATGTTCGCAGGAGGAAGAGTAGAGGCAGGCGCAAGGGGAGGTGGGGCATCTATAGAATGGGACGTGCTACGATTAGAGGCAAATATAGTATCCATCCAGGCTATTGCATTGTTGTACGAAGTCCGACTTTGACCAGGTGGGAGATCATGATCCCTTGTGGATGAAGATTCCAGCATCTTTCTTTTTCCTTTGCCCTTTGAACGTTTCGCATCGGATTTTTGGACTGGCTGCATAGGCTTTTTCTCATCGTCAGACATGTTCAAGTGCTTTGGCCCTCTCCCCCCATGTTTGCTGCCTGACTTTGTCTCACTTTTGTCTCCTCATTGATGTCAACAAAGAGTTTTTTTTTAATCCCTTGCATATCTCCCTTGTGCATCCATTTTGTTGAACACCTTCGATAACATGTAAAGTATGCGGCAGTTCTTCCGGTGGTAAGTTTCAAATGATGGATTCTCCTACACATTTGATACCGTAAAGAACATAAAAGATTGCCCAAAAAGATCTAACGGAGGAAAAACAAATCTCCATAAACCCAAATAATTAATTTACAACCTGAATCACGGCTTGCCATTTGCTTTTGTCCATAGTCACTGTCTTTAGGATGGGATCCCATTCGGCACCGGTGACCCTAAATCGCATGCGGTTGTATTCTTGTACTTGGTTGCGTAATGAATAATACTTTGCCTTGATAAAAGGATCAAAGCGGCAACCTTTTTGAGTGAACATAGCAGCTATTGCAGGGAAGACATCACTCGTTAGGTTGCCCTTATTGATTTATTAGCTCGCTTAAGTTTGACCAAGTACTTTGCAAACTCGAGCTCCCTCTCCAATGAAAATTGGGCTCGGCCTAATCTCGATGAATCAGCTTGACTTGCTATTGATTTTTTTTCTTTATTATGACACATGTATTAGCATAAGTTGGTAAATGGCCTAATCATAGCATGCCAAAAGAACCATGCATCTAAATTCATCCCATATGTAGCAGTTTTGGAACAATTGGAAAGCAATTATGCATAGACTTTGTAAACAACACACAGTTAGTTGAAAAAAGAGTAAGACAGAATGCATACCCTAAAGTAATTACTAATACAAAGTTGTAAGTCATTTTCTCCATACTCGGACTGGGCATTATACAAAGGATCAGCAGATACGAGTTTTTGGACAATGTAAAAAACTAAGATAATAAGTCATCACTAACTTAAAAGGCTGACATGCATTATAGAAAGTAAGAGGCAACAATCCTAACTTCTAGAAATGGATCGAGTGCACAGAGGCATAAACCTACCAATAAAGAGTGTCTGCTTCTAAGTCAAAATACAGGGCATATTATATATACAATTCTGTAGTCACACGAAACTCAATAAGGGATTAACCATTCGAACTAGCCATGTCTTCATCACATTAATATAACCTTACACATAACAACAGGATGAATTAAGTATACACTCCTATTCAATACCATATTCCCTCTAAGTTTGACATCTTTGTGTTTTTATTTATTTAATTGTAGTCAAATAGTTCAAATTGAAAGAGTGTAATCATTGAGCAATTTTTACTCCATAATATCAAGATTTCACCTAAAAATATCTAAACTTAACTGCAAAGATTTTGCATTCCATTCTTCGTATATAGAATAAGTTAAAAAAGTGCGCAGTCTTCTAATTATTTGAGCGCAAAAGAAAAGAATTCAATTCATACATATGTAATCAATTAAGCATTTACGATTCAATGAATTAATTGTAAGGATCGAACACAACCTAAGAGGGGAGTGAATTAGGTTGATTATAAAACTAATCAAGTTATGCACACTTTTTGCTCAATATGAAATTTACCCTCTTTTCTTAAGTGATCACACAATGAATCAATCAATGAATGAACAATATCGTTCGAGAGAAGTAGAAGATATAAACAATTTAAAGATCACAAGATAACAATAAATAAATAAGAAGGGAAGAATTACAAACCAATTGACTACCAAACTTCTCTTGAACTTATAAATTAATTCAAACAAGTTTCTTCAAATTGATGAAATACAACCAATCTTGTGTATAAAGGAATGCTCACTTCCTCCTTGCCTCAATCTCCACTTGGTCAAATTAGGAAGTTTTATTATCCCTCAAGACAAGCCTCACAAAGCTACACTATTGAAATATTCACTCACAAATGAAAAGCTTACAATGAACTTCACACCACCAAGACTACAAATCTTTCTTGGAGAGTGTTTTCTTAATAAAACTACTCTAGATCTTTTGTATTTTCAGTGTGCAAAAGTTGTTTGAAGATTCTGACCATATTCTATTTATTGGAGATCAAGAAAATGTTTCATTAATGCTTCCAATGGATAGAAAGTAGTTGAAGAGTCAACTAGTCGTTGGGAGTATCAGACGTTCGGTACTCTGGTTTCTTGCATCCGACAGCAGGCAGTGAGTTTAAGAGATTTTTTTCGATTCTATCGGACGTCCGGTGCTTGCTTTCGAAAGCAGATAATGAGTTAGAAAAGATATCTCAATTCTATCAGATGTCTGGTAATGTCTTTGTGAGCGTCCGACAGCTTTCGTCGAGTTTGAAGAATCCTATCGGACGTCCGATACTTGCGTCCGATCGAGATCAGTGAATTAGGGGGAATGTCTTATTTTCTCCGGATGTCCGGTGATGGAGTTCTTCATGCGTCCGAAATTACGCAATGATTATCGAACGTCTGATCATGTCTTCACAAGCGTCCGACAGCTTTCAATAACCTTTATTTTTTTCAATAGCACTTGATCTTTGAATTTGATTTGTTTTATAAATGAAAGTATATATTGAAGAAATATTAGTATCATCCATTTGTTTTGTAAACATCAAAAGTTAGGGACTAAGATCAACATTCTCCCCCTTTTTGATGATGACAAAACAATGGATGGAAGAAAGAAAATAAAATTGAGCATAAACTCCCCCTCACTTATTGCATCCAAAATTTTTAAGGGCCAAATTTATAATTTCAGAAAAATTTCCTCTTACACATAGCATCCATTTCTCCTCCTTTTTATCATCATAAGATGAAGGTAAAAATCAGCAACAATAATCCAGCAACAATAATAGAGAATCTAATATTTCAAATAAAAATAGAAAAATGATACCAGAATTCAGCAATCATCGCCAAAAAATTTGATATCAAACAGAGAAATAACAATCAAAATAATTATCAAAACAAACCATCATTAGATCAGCATTATTCTTTTCTCCCCTTTTTTTGTTATCATAAAAATTCAGTAATATCTAAAAATATCAAGAAAAACTCAGTTCAAAACATCAAAAATATCAAAAGAAAATTACAAAAGAATATTATGAACAAGAATTTCACCAATTTCACCAATATCTCCTATTCCAATTGTTTTAGTATTCATGTCATCTCTAAATGTCATTTATCACAAGATTTTGGCTTGAGTTTTGATGAATTGTGATGGATCACTGGTCATATATGTTGAACATTCACAGTCTATGAACCACTTTGATTCATTAATAATGTTCACCAAATTCACCTACTCAAAAGATCAAGAACTAATATATGGTAACTAAAAATTTTTGGGTCCTTAAGAGTTAGTATCATGTCTAACTATCCACATGCATTTCATACCTTTTCTCATGTTCTTCCTCACATACCAATTATTTTTCATGTGACCTTTTTGACAACAAAAATTACACATAATCAAAGAGTTATTTAGATGAATAGGTTTAAAAAATCTTACTTGTCTTCTCTTATAAACAGCAAAATCATTTGCACCAGAATTTATCTTCTTATCATAAGTGCCAAGATGAGCCTTTGATTTATTCTCTTGAAAACAGTTTTATTTTTTATGTTGGAGCAAATCATTTAAATCATCGCTTCTTTTTTTCAAATCATCTTGTTCTTTTTTGAACAATTCACAAAGCTTTATTTTTTTATCAAGCTCAAAATGTAAGACAGTTTCATTCCTTTTGAAGTAGTCATTTTCAGTTTTCAATTTTTTGTTTTGTTGAAAAAGATTTGCATTATTTTGAAACGAAAAATTAATTTTCTATTTTAATTCATTATTTCTAGCATAAGATTTTTTCAAACTATCATGCAATTTTATAATGAAAGATTTAAGATCATCATCAGTTTCATCATCACTTTTAAGTTGAGAGGTAAAGTTGTTACCTCATTATCTTTAATGGCCATAAAAGTCAATTGATCAGATTCTTCTTCCTCTTCAATTTCACCATCGGAGTTGCACTCATTCCAAGTGAATTGGGAGTTGTTAAATCTTGATTTTCTTTCTTGTTTCTTCTTTTTCATTGAACACTCACTCATGTAATGTCCAAGTTGGCAGCATTCATAGCATTTATCACCTTATTTTTTGTTGGTATCATGCTTTCCTTTGTTTCTTATAATGTTGAATTGATTAGAATCTGAATTAGTAGGTCTTCCTCTTGTGAATCTCCTTTTGTTGAGAATTCTTTTGAAATTTTGTGTGATGAGAGTAAGATCATTATCATCAACATCCAAATCTTCTCCATCCAATGAAACCGAATCATCTACATCTTGAAATACTTTTAGAACAATACTCCTTCTTACTTTTGCATCTTCTTCTTTTTCTTGTACCTTAGTCTTAAGTTTCATCTCATAAGAGATTAGAGAATTAATAAGAGATTCAATAGGCATAGAATTCAAATCTTTTGCCTCTTCAATAGCAGTCACTTTACTTTCCCAATCATTAGACAAAGCATTCAAGATTTTTCTATTTTTCTCTCCCAAGGTATATTCATTTTTCAAAACCTCTAAATCTTTAATAAGATCATTAAATCTACAATACATTTTATCAATATTTTCATGAGATTCCATCTTAAAAGACTCATATTTAGTAATTAAAATAGATTTCTTTTGTTCTCTAACATTCTCACTGCCTTAATGAATTTCTCGCAGTTTGTCCCAAATTTCTTTAGTTGACTTACATCTCTTAACTCTAATAGATTCATTTGAGTCTAAAGTACAATATAACACATTCATAGTTTTTGCATTTAAAATGAGATGCTTTCTATCCTCTGCAGTTAATTCATTTCTTATTTTTGGTCTAGATCTATAAGTGTTTTTATCTACTATAGAGGTATCATATGGATCTTCATTAACAATAAACCACAATTCAATATCAATCGATTGCAAGAAAATAATCATTCTTTTTTTCTAACTCATATAATTTGATCCATTAAATATTGGAGATCTAATCACAGATTGCCCTTCAAAAAATATGGCATTGTTGGTTGTCATCTTTACACCTAAGCTGCTTGAGTTTAATCTCTAAGATACCAAGTTCTGATACCAATTGTAAGGCTCGAAAACAACCTAAGAGGGAGGTGAATTAGGTTGATTATAAAACTAATCAAGTTATGGATATTTTTTGCTCAATATGAAATTTACCCTCTTTTCTTAAATGATCACACAATGAATTAATCATGAATGAACAATATCACTTGAAAGAAATAGAAGATATAAGCAATTTAAAAATCACAAGATAACAATAAATAAATAAGAAGGGAAGAATTGCAAACCAATTGACTACCAAGCTCCTCTTGACCTTATAGATTAATTCAAACAAATTTCTTCAAATCGATGAAATACAACCAATCTTGTGTACAAAGAAAGACTCACTTTCTCCTTACCTCAATCTCCACTTGGTCAAGTTAGGAAGTTTTACTATCCCTCAGGACAATCCTCACAGAGCTACACTATTGAAGTATTCACTCACAAATGAAAAACTTACAATGAACTTCACACCACCAAGACTACAAATCTTCCTTGGAGAGTGTTTTCTCATTAAAACTACTCTAGATCTTTTGTATCTTCAGTGTGTAAAAGTTGTTTGAAAATTCTGACCATACTCTATTTATAAGAGATCAAGAAAGTGTTTCATTAATACTTCCAACGGATAGAAAGTAGCTGAAGAGTCAACTAGTCGTCGGGAGTATCAGACGTCCGGTAGTCTGGTTTCTTGCGTCCGACAGCAGGCAGTGAGTTTAAGAGATTTTTGTTGATTCTATCGAACGTCCGGTGCTTGCGTCCGAAAGCAGACAATGAATTAGAAGAAATATCTCAATTCTATCGAACGTCGGTTATTGTCTTTGTGAGCGTCCGACAGCTTTCGTCGAATTTGAAGGATTCTATCGGACGTCCGATGCTTGCGTCCAATAAAGATCAGTGAGTTAGGGGGAATGTCTTATTTCCTTCGAACGTCCGGTGATGGAGTTCTTCATGCGTCCGAAGTTGCGCAATGATTATCGGACGTCCGATCCTGTTTTCACAAGCGTCCGACAGCTTTCAGTAACTTTTGTTTCTTTCAATAGCACTTGATCTTTGAATCTGATTTGCTTCATAACTGAAAGTATATCTTGAAGAGATATTAGTATCATTCATTTGTTTTGTAAATATCAAAAGTTAGGGACTAAAATCAATATTAATCACTTGAAAAATTGTTGAAATATATAAACTTTTGGTAAGTATTGCTTCCAATCAATTTTGGTAAGTTTTATAATATTCTCCCTTTTTTTGCATCTTGGGTACACAAATCTACTTTGTTTAATAGGCAGTCAGGAATCTAAACATATGATAAGTGAAGATATTGTATATAATTGGTCTGAAAAGTGGAGAATATCCGGTCAGTTAATGCTCTTAATCCTATTTCACTCAAAATAAGGAGCTAATGTTCCAGTGAGAGTTAACCAATTTCGAAATATCTTATTCTCCATTCCCTTTAAGTCAAATAACCACTTCATCCCTAAGCTTCTGCCTTCTCTTTCTCTTCATCTTTGCAATTGGTAACTCCTTTAGTACTTTGTTTTCCAACTCTTGAACAAACAAAACCATTGTTGTTGTAGAACTACAATAAAGGCAAAATTTACCTCAAAATTTACTAGTGAAGGCTATTATTCAGTCCATTGCATTTAGGCTATTTCAGAAAATTGACACTCAAATCAGTAAACTAACGAAGGCAATCTTCATCATTTTGATCCGTAAGCAATTTTTTTTTTTGAGATAGAATCATAAATTTCACTACATTCTCCATCAATTATTAACTAAATGCAGTAATTCCCAATCACAAATTTTTTTTTGCTAAAAATTAGGCATAATTGGTCAACTTTTATAAGCAAGCTTAGTACTTCATTTTGTAAATTTTTCTTGGCCAAAGCAATTCATAAGGTATGTGATAGTATGGCTGCAAATTTTTTAGTTCTTATGATTTTCACCAGCAAAAATACAATTTTCAGCCATGAATTATCATAAAAGATAGCCGAAATTGGAAAAGAATGCAGCTAGTAAGAGGAGATTTCACAAATCTAGCACTTGAAATTAGTTGGGCCTTCGTACCAGCAACGATAAGAGGAGAAGTTCTTGGGCGGAGCTTTGTGGCAATTGGAAAAAATGCACATTTTGATAGGGAGGAACATCTCGAGAGAATCCACCAAAAAGCCCAATATATAAGTCAGGAACTCAACTCTGACTCATAAACTTAAACTATTAGATATTGGATCCTTATTTATATATTAACCGCTCTTTCTCTATCTCTCGAACCAATGTGGGATACAACTTTTTATTCATAAATCTAACAAATCTCTCCTTTCATGAGTAACTCCCACATTAAATCCAAATTTACAAGCCCTTTTTTGAGCCCACTTTAATACTCAATGCAAGTCCACATTTATCATCAAGGTCACCTCTTCTCTCAAACATAGACCCACTATCCTTCAACATTCAAACTGCATTCTGGATCCCTGCCAACTCTTGGTTTCTTAGTCTAACATCAACCGGACCCCCTACCAAACCTATAACACACTTGGTCAAACACCAACCAAACTTCTTGGCACTTCGGTCTACCATCAAGAAGAAAATTTGCACCGGTCCAACTCCGAGAAAAATCTACTTGCTCATAAGTAGCCCAGTTTCATAACTTGAAGATCTGATACCAATTTGATAGGGAGAAACACCTCGAGAGAGTCTACCAAAAAGTCCAATATGTAAGTCAGGAAACCAACTCTGACCCAAAAGCTTAAACTATAAGGTCTAGGACCCTTACTTATATATTAACCGCTCTTTCTCCATCTCTCGGACCAATGTGGGATACAACTTTTTACCCATGAACTTAACACTTTTCATCCCTATCGTTTGGGGCGTGGGACAATTTCGGTTCTAAAGTTTCAGTCAAAACGCATGTCAACATCTTAATTTTATAATTTCAACCAATTCTATCCCTAAAGTTTCATGCAAACACATTTCACCTTCTTATTTTCATAAATTTGACTAATTGAGGACAATTGATGAACTGTCAAACAGTTTAAATGGAATATCATCACTTAACCACTTCATGCTCAATAGTAAAAAAAAACATTGGATTAACAAAAACCTCAAAATTGTATTTTAATTTATTTTCTCCTTTTCTTTATATAAACTAAGAAATTTTTGCCCACCATCACTCTCTTTTGAATCACAAATCGAATGAAAAGATCAAGAGGAAACAAAGTCTTGAAGAAGAAACAACCCATTATAGCCAATTGGAGAAAAATTTCAAACAATCCTATTGCAACCACTTGGAGAAAAAAATTAATGTGAAAGAAAGAATTGTTTGCAAATTTTTTTTTTTTTTTTTACATCATATACATGTTTTTCAATTCGTTTATTTATCATCCAATCAATTTTTTTATTTCACATACATCATATCAGAAATTAAAAAAAAAATCTCCTATCCAAACACACACATTATTATTTATGTAATTAAATCAATGACCGAATTAATTATTAGCAATACAAATATTAACATGACATGCTAGTGATGTGATGATATTCTGTCCAAATTGATTAACAATGATTCAATTGTTCTCAATTGATCAAATTTATGAAACTATGAGGGTGAAATGTGTTTGCATGAAACTTTAGGAATAAAATTGATTCAAATTATAAAATTATGAGGATGAAATGTATTTTGAATAAAATTTTAGGGACGAAATTGCTCAACACTTAAAACATCGGAGATGAAAAGTGCATTTTTCCTTTGACAATTCCCAGTAGAGCTTGGATTATTTGCTTCTTTATCCACTACTTTATTTTTTAAAATTTCTTTTATAATTGTATTTGACAAACATACAGGACATCCATTTTAATTTGAAACATATTATCTTCTTGTTATCTGACCACTAGTTCATTATATCACATGCGCACACACACTCTTTTACAAATGGAGTGACAAATGTTCAAAATTACAAATGGCTGCCATCCGGAATCAGAGAAGCATATTTTTCTAGACTACTTTTGCTCAGGAAGTGGGGTTGGGTTTGGGCATCCTCAAATCTGTTAAAAAATTTTGAGCTTCATGTTTTAAAGATTGGTTTGATTGTTTATTGCAGGGAGAGGATAAAAACACTGTTCAGGTAGTAGCCACCACCATTTGGACAGTTGGATTATATGGAGATGCAGGAACCACAAAATCTTTCAAGAAAAGGATAGGATGCAATCCATGTGGATGGTTATGTGTGGAGGGATTTCTCCAGAAAAATAGGAATCTGCACTGTAAGGATCGAAGTTGCAGCAATACTATTCAATGCAAATGGAAAGCCCCCGATGAGAATTTTATTAAGATCAATGTGGACGGTGCTTTCTCTGAAGACGGTGCTGGTGTTGGTGTAGTTGTGAGTAACCATTTGGGTCAGACTGAAGCAGTATTGGCTGAGAAGTTTCCTGAGGGTCAAATTGCAGAACACTTTTCTCAAAGCTCTTCAGTTAGCCAGAGATTTTGGGATTACTCATTTCCTACTGGAAGGTGATGCGCAAAATATATAGGACAGAAAGATGAACCAAATTTCGAATCTGAGTTTGGGTTGGCAAGAACTCTTTCGTAATTGGTTTGCCAACTAATTAAATTAAATTTGAACAACGTTTTATATTCGATAACATTCAAACTTAATAAAAAAACTTGTTCAAACTCGATTTGATAAATAAACAAGTTAAATTTGAATAAAATTTCAAACTCGTTAAACTAATCAAATAAATTTGAACACTAGAGTATTCGACTTGATTAGACTCGCTTACATCCCTAAAATATTATCCAGAAGATTAACGGCAAAGATTCTGACTTGTCATTAATTGGAAACCTTATTCATGGAATCATATCGATGTTATCTGGAATTGACTTTGTTAAGATTTCACATGTGAGGAGGTACAATAATGTGCTTGCCCACATTTTATCAAAATTTCTGTTTCTCTTGAAGGTTGTAATATTTGAGGTGAATTTGGGAGTAGCTTCGAATATAGTTGCGGAGCTATAGGGAATCATACATGGACTACAGTTAGCTTGGGAAGATGGACATAAGAGACTAAGAGAGTGATTGTAGAGATAGATTCAAAAGCTGCGATTTTGCTTCTGGACAAGCCACCTCACTTGAGCCCTTACTCTAACCTGCTAAAACAAATTGATCAGTGGAGACACAAGGAATGGGAGGTAAGGATATCACATATTTGGCGAGAAGGAAACAATAGGGCTGATTGTTTAGCTAAAAATAGCCTCAAGAAGCAGCCAGGGTTGTATCGTTTATAGAGCCCACCGGATATAGTTCGGAGATGGTTGAACTTGGATATTGTGGGAGTAACCACCCCCGTTTAGTATCTATGTATTGAGCTGCTTAGCTCTCCTTGATAACCAAAAAAAAAAAAATTTGGGTTCTAAACTTCCCAAAGGAAGTCTCTGATGCTGCCTTGGCAGATTTAATATCAAGATTGAATGACATATTTGCTTCCAAAAAAACAACAAAAAAAAAAAAAAAAACCGTAAGAGTTCTGGTAAATAAGCATTTTATTGGTAGCCCAATGGAAACCCGAGAGGGTCAAAGATTGCAATTTAGGCAGGCTTTGAATGTGAATTCTGTAGAATAAAAAAAGCCCGATTACTCTCTTTAAGACGGGCTAAAGGCTACAAGGTCCAATTATCAACTTCTTCATCCACCTTATTTCTGTTCAATTTGTTCTAGAATTTGTACTTCCACGTACACAAAAACATTGTATCATCATTTTCAATCTGACATTATGGTATCATCTTTTCAAGTTTTTGAATAAAAATATGCTTTGCATATACTAGTAGTCTGTTGCATCCACGTATACACTTTTCTAGAAATGGATTGACGTGTTGGGAATTGATATCAAGAATTCTTGCATGGGAATATTTCATTGGCAGGCAGATGGAAATATGAAGAAGGTCAAGGATTGGAATCAAGGCTGGCTTTGAATATGATTCCTCTGCATTAATACAAATGCCTAATTCCTCTCTTTATAATGGACAAAAGCAATTACTTTGTAGACAGCGCAATCTTGAAAAGTTTTTCTTAGTGTGCTCATTGATCTCATGTCTTAGGCTGGGACAACATAGCTTTTCAACAAAAAATATAAATTGAAAAAAAATACATGCTTAAAAGATTAGTAATACGATCATGAAATATCTTGTTGGACTCTCAAATTCCTCATTCCAATTTCTTTTTGTAAGATTTGGCGATTTTTCATTGGGCTAAAAAAAAAGTTATCAAAACATTTTGCTTATCCTTTCAAAATGAATTTTCTCCGTTGCCTATGAAGGAAAACCATGTCAATGTAGCATTATTATCTTGTTCGAACTTAGGAGAAGCTAGCAATGTAAGCAAACGTGAAAGAATTATTACAAAAAAGAAAATAGAAAAGTTTGAAGTTGTAACATTAAATAAATATATGATAAACTTAATTTGGTTTTAGGACATACAACTCATTGATTTAGCAGTTCATCCGAGTTGAGATGAAAGTGGAGGAAATTCTGCTCGAACTTCGCTAAGATTTCCAAGCACCGGCTCAACTATGATCAATGCGAAAAATATTAGTTATCAACGAGTGTTACGTACTTTTAGTTATAGTTATCATTAGACACAGACATCATCAGATATAAAAAATGCCGATAAATTGTAGATAGTTCGTTAAAACAATGTAGGAATAATTTTAGAAACCTCCTCTAAGATTTCTAACAATTTTATTTTTTTTCCTTTTCTCTTCTTATTTCTCTTTTCTTTTTTAATATTTTGCGAGTAAAACTAGTCACTTTTTTTTTTCATTCCTCTTACAGAACTACAAACTATAAATATTGACTTAGTTGCTACCGTTATCAAATGTTGAATTAGTGACTTTTTTTAAAACAACTCTGAGTGTGGTCCAATTTTTTGTTGATCTCTTTCTTCTTTGTAGCAAAAGCAACAATAATTTAAAAAGAAACCGTCCAAAACTACTATTAAACTATGATAGTTCCAACAATTAAAAAATTTATAAACTCTAAACTCTAAAAGAATTATGACAATACTTTCTTCTCCAACTTAGAAGAGATGTGTATCCCCAACAAAGCGCCATGTACAATAGCCTATCATACTGATAAAACTATTATAATAATTGTTTATTAAATAATAACTAAATACAGGTATTGAAAACCTGATACTTTTTCTTTATATTTGTGCTATATATTTTATAATTATTTTTGAAAGTAATATAAACTTTATAAATTGAGGGCAATTTAGGGTTCGTTCAATGTGCACGGTGACAGCATAAACGAAGATTTTTCATGGGATTCATAGTTGGCCGACAATATGGAATAAATAGATAGGCATACTTCTTAGCATATGAGAGTATTCTCTTTTTGGGCCACATGGTAAGTGTTGTGATCACTACCTAATTAGTGATCAACTAGGCCAGTTATCTTTAAGTAAGGATTAGACCCAAAAAAAATTCTTTTAATTTCTTCAAAACTCCTGTTAGTTATCATTAAACATGCATATATCATAGGGATAATTTCTGATAACTCCCTTGATGTTTCTCATAATATCACTTAGCACCCTTTAAGTTTTTAAATCTCACATTCTCTTAGAATGACATTTTTTGTAGCATTTTAGCTCCCTTTGGAAGAAATGCAAGAAAGAGAAAATTTTATTCTAAAACTACAATTATGTGATCCTACTTATGATGATTACAGCAACAATAAAAAATAAAATAAGGTTACAAAGTAAAAATATGAAAATATGAGCTGTTATAAATACAATAATGAGTAATTTTTTTTAGATATACAACAACAATTACCTAGTGTAATCAATAATGTTCTGGAAAGCATACTACATGCCTAGATATATATTTAGTCATTGGATCATTTTTTGATTAATTTTTAAATTTTGATTAATTTATAAATTTATTCTATAAGTATGATTTATATTACAAATCACACACATAAAGAGAATATTTTAATTTTCAATACAACTTAAGTTACATATGTATTAAAACATATTTCCTAAAAAAATTTCTTGACTTCCATGTAACTGTCCCACCAAAAATTTTCAAGGTCTTAATTACCTATCAAAATCCTTTTAAGTGGTTGACTTTGACTAAATTTAAATTACCTACATCATTTGCTATTCCACCACTATCTCAATAGAGAGAAATATGGATCAATCTTGGATAGCGATTTGATTATTTTTTTATCAATACTTTTTGGTGTAAAAAGTCTCTTTTTATTTTGACATTTTGGTTAAATAGTTATTAAGAGTGCAAAGATAATATTGTCAATTTGAACCATTGATAGGGATATTTGGTCTTGTCAAACTAATAGAAGAGGCAAGTGAGATGTTAAAAAATTTCAGAGGAGTTGAGTGATATTATGAGATACCATAGGGGAGGTTTCTAAAATTATCCCTATATCATAAGTGAAAAATGCTGTACAATGTACATGCTTTCTTTTAATATAGGTTTAATTGCAGAAACCTCCCATGAGGTTTTCAACAATTTCATTGACCTCCCCTGAAATTTGAAAAATTACACTGACCTCTTCTAGCAAAATAAGGGGCCCATTTACTGACATGACCTAACATGAAATTACTTATCTATCCCAACACATTATCTGAGATTAGAAGACACAAAATGGTGCCATTTCGCTACACTAATTGGTCCCATTTTGTGATTGATAGGACTTGACATGACCACATTTCAATCGTATACAAGAAATGCTCGGATAGTACAAAGGAAGCATAGAGGAAAGAAATAGAAAAATAAGTTTGTTCTTGAAGATTTTTCCCATTGGTTTAGAACTAATGAGATAGCCTTCGTATCAAAGTAATTTCATGGAAGTGGTTGAGAAAGGAGGTAGAAGAAAGGCAAAATTGGTTGTTCTTTTCTATGCAAAATCACAAAAGGCATACCCTAAATCAAGTAAACAATCTCTACTATTCTCAGTTTAATATTTGAAAGTTAAAATCTCAGTCCAAAATCATGAAATTTTCCGAGACAATCATGACTACATAGTGTGTTTGGATAGAGTATTATTTGGAATAATTATTGTAGCACTTGTTGCAATGTATGCGAGATAAAAAGGTAGTTGAAAATATAAAAAAGTAAATTAAAAAATATGTTTATAATGCAAATGAAATCTGCAGTACATCTTGACTGATAATTGCTTTTACTAATAGACCTTGAGTGGAATGCATAAGGGGCATTTGTGGAACAAAATTTTCATCTCTCTCCTGCAAGTAATTTTTTAACCATACTTTTCTAGAGATGAACTGATTTTGTTACTAAATCATAAACCTCAAGGGAGGTTTGTGTAATTTTATGATCGTCCACTTTCTATAGAACCTATCACTAAAATAGCCCTAGAGGGGGATAAATCTAGGCGGAGCGAAAAGGGTTTTCCATGAGATGGAAAATGAAAACTATTAGCCCCACACGAAGTTTGTGAATAAGTGATTGTCTGAATAAGTGATTTTCAAATTTTGGGGAAGGCCAGTGAAATTATCAGAAACCTCAGGGAGGTTTATGAAATTGTCCCTTTAATTTATGTACATATGTCGTCATACATGACATAGGGTAAACCATCTATCCTCAATAATGCTCCATCAAACAGCCGACTGCTCGGGGTTAAAAATTTCCCATTCAAGCTTAACTCATAGCATCGTTCATTAAGCTTTTTTTTTTCTTTAAGCAAATTGTTCATTAAGCTACTGAAGCTCCCCCTTTAAAATAGCCAAGACTCAAGTTCCAATCCAATTTGAGTTTACTAATAATAGTTCGTAAGCTAAGACTCAAGTTCCAATCCAATTCGAGTTTACCAATAATAGTTCATAAATAGCTAGCTAGAGACAGATTCTTCTCTGTTACTTAGATTTTTCTAGTTGGAGTTTTATTTTCTTTCAAAATATCTTTGTAGGAGCTTTTTTTTTTTTTTTTTTTTTCATTTTTTTGGTGAGATATGGTAAATCTAAAAACCCAGATCTAAAATTTCTCACGTATATGATGCCAAACCTAAATTTATATTCAAGTTTGAAATGGTTTTTTATCAAACTAACTATTAAAAAATATGCACACATATTGATTAGGGTTACAGTGATATTCATCTGATCGAGGATACTTTTGGAGTCTCAATGTTATCATCAAGTTTTTTGTTTTGAAGATATTTCGTGTCAAGTGATTTTAAGATATATAAAATAAATAAATAAATAAATAAATATATGTTTGATGTACTTTTTGTTATTTGTACATATTTTAGAATAAAATTATCCTTTTTATATAAAAAAAAATTGTAGTTCACAATTAATTTAATTTGCAAGTACACAGCGTAAATGAAGATTTTTTGAATAATAATTGGCCGATAATTGATACGGACTAAATACTTGGGCACACCTTCTTTGCCACATTTCTGGGCACACCATATGGTGTACGTGGTTCAATTTCCACAGCATGGTCCATGGAAACACGTTGAAAGCGCAACATGTGGTGTGCTTAAATCTACTATAATTACATAAATTACATCATGATTTTATTAAATTTACATTAATGATAGGAATTACATCAGACACACTCTAATATACAGATCTGAAGAAGAAAAACTATTACTACAAATCTAGAAAACCAACAAAATTCACACTGTGAAAGCCCAAAAAAATTTAACAGTTAGATAAAATACCTACAACACCAAAAATATGTGTGCATATTCCAATTATTAGATTTACTAATTACCTACTTTAAATTCAGACAAAATGATGATATTTGATGAAATAGATCTAAGCAATCCCGTATCCTATAACAAAGTCTCGAAAAACTCATATCTAAAAGAAAATAGAAAAAAAATTAAAGAAAACTCTCACTAAAAGATCTTGAGATAGATTCGACGGGGTGGAATTGAAAACACAATTAAATCTGAAAATTCACTTAAGAAAGATGTAGCGTTGCTAGATAGGGTAGAATTCACCGCTCCGACAAATTGTTTGTTGAAAATGATTTATCCTCTTTATTTCTTTTTAATCCTCCGTGTTTCACAACGAAGTTCATGACCATTACTTTGGGTTCTTTAATTATGTTGGCATGTTGGTCAACGCATTTGATTGCAACTTCTCCTATCTTGGTACAAGGAATTTTCTGCTTCTTGGATCAGAGAACTAAGAACCACAATCAATAAACTCGTGAAACAATATTATTGCTTCTATGTGTGGTTTGGTTTTTGCAGTAATTTTCATTGGTCACTGCCAAGATGTCACCAGATTGCAACGTGGACAAGACATGCATTCCTACTAGCTGAGCTCATGGTCATATGCCTTTCCAATTGGCATCAAATGAAAAGAAATCCGTCCAGCTAGCTAGTTGCTTATATGCCATCCATTGAATTTCCATTATTGCAAAAGACATGGTACAATCAAATCGACTCCCACCATATAAGTTTCCCAGCTTTTTACGGAGTTGACCGCCAGAAAGCTTAATACTCAATGCATGGGTAGTAGGGTTAGCAATGTGCAAGAATCAAGTACTTAGCAAATAACGGAGAAAATGAACATGTTTTCCCTTAATTAATTTGACAATAATCATGAAATCCACATAAAATCATCGTAAAGTTGTAAATGAATATTGATAGAATGGTTGGATGATGATGTTATGTACTTGACCACGATAGAAAACATAATTATGAATGACTTTACTTCTCATTCAATGTCTGTGGCGGAAAATAGCAAAAAAGTATGAGCTAGGATTGAAATTGTGAAAAGCACCAACGAAGGATGGCTGGGAGCAAAGAGAGGAAGTACCCGCCGACCATTTCATTTCTTTATGTTTGTCACCACATCGTTTTCCATTGAAGGTCTTTCCATTCCTTTTGTAATTGCTATGTTATGACAAAAACCAGTGCATGATATCATGAAGAATGTCTTCAACACTTTTACTTTATTTTCACTTTTCAACATTCCCATCATTTCTCCTTTTCTTTAGTTTATTTTGATAATAACAAAATTAATGTTGTGGTCTACAATAATGTTTAAATGTTACGGGAGATCATAGCATTTTGATGAAGCATTCTTGGTCTGATTGGTTAAACTAGTTCGGATCAACTATCCTTTTTATTTTTATTTTTCTCTGAACACTTTTGCTAACCACATTTTTTTTCTCGCATATGCACATTCCTTATGTGCTATAGTAAACAATAAAAAGATTGTTCTAAATAATCCTCAACTGAAATGCTTTTTTTTTGTGTCAAGTTTAATCTGTTCTTGACTGATCTGTGTTTTATTGCTTCATTCGTTAACCCTCTTTCATCAAGAAGTTGGTTCAAACCAATGACGAGTCTTTAATTGTTCCAATGGAGATTCATAACTAATGTTTTTTTTTTTGTCAAGATATGGTTTTGGGATTACCCAATACTCTTTAATGTGCATCAAATGCTTCAAAAATCTAGGTATTCCTTGAAGAAGACTTTTGAACTAGACGCTAAAACTGCCTGAAACTTTCTGTTTGTCCTTTCATAAACTCCAATTTTACCAGTACTTTAGTTGACTATTGCACAGGGCCGAAAAGAATGATATGAGAAAGATTCCATTGTAGACATGAGTGCAACTTGTGGATGCCCGAGGAGAACAAAAACAACTTCCATTGTGTAGCAAAAAGAATAAATAAACAAAATTTCTATGATTACATAATAAACACAATAATAAACAGATCTATTAGTTCGGGCCCCCAAAGGTTCTGAAAAGAAGAAAAAAATTAAAAAGAAAACCATCTATATAAAGCGATAATAATAATAATAATAGTGCATTATGTACCAATGTGTGCATATATATAGACACACACATTTATATACTGACACACAAATACACATACACATACACACACATATATATATTATATACACATGCATGCACACACATATAGTACATACATACATATATAGCGTGTGTGTATGTGTGTGTGTTATATACATATATATGTACTACACACACGCATACATACATGCACACACACATATCCATATTTTTATATATTATTTTTTTTGTCAAATATCTATATCTATATGTATTGCAGAGGGGGGTTTTGGATAAGGAGTTTCCAAAATTGTCAAAAGTCTGAATGCTATTTTAATAGAATTTTACATTTTTATAATTAAGAAATGTTTATCTCTTAACTAATCATATAACCGCTCCTACAAATCCTATAATCATGCTCACGTTTCCCCCACATCTCCTCCACGTTTTCCCCACTAACCCATAAAATTAAAACTCCTAAATTTTAACTAACAGATAATAACCACCCATGTAAAATGATATATGCAAATTTCAATTCATGTCTCACATTTAATGCTGACATTACTGATAGTTAAAATTTTAGCATTTCAATCAGTGACAAAGCCAAGATTTTTTTTCTAGAGGGGCTAAAATTTTTCCTAACATAATTATTTTTATGTGTTATGTTTAAAATAATTTTCATCTATTTAAACATATGACATCTAAAAATATCAAATTTTAATTTTAATTATAAAGGAATGTAAAAAATAAATAACTTTTTTAATAAAAAATTAATTCAAAGGTAGTTAATTCACACACACATGCACACATATATACATATATATATATATTCTCATAATATAAACTAAAATTGTAAAAAATTAGGAAGGCTAACTTTGTTTTATACAAATATTTACACAATATGAATTAAAATTTTTAAAACTTGAGGGAGAGAGGAGCTATGGCCCCATTAGTCCCTATTAGTTCCATCATTGATTTCAATGGTGTCTTAATTCCAAATCTGCAAGATTACAAAGGAGAAAACAACTCATCACAAAACGAATTTTACATTATGGTGCTCCCACTCAAATATTTTAAGAAGGTTTAGCAAGTTCACTTCTAAGAAATACAGGTCTCACTGAATACTTTTTTGTAGTATCACGAAATTATTTTTATGTGTTATGTTCAAAATAATTTTCATTTATTTAAATACATGACATTAAAAAAATCAAATTTTAATTTTAATTATAAAGAGATGTAAAAAATAAATAACTTTTTAAGAAAAAATTAATTCAGAAGTAGTTAATTCACACACACACGCACACATATATACATATATATATTCTTATAATATAAACTAAAATTATAAAAATTAGGAAGGCTAACTTCATTTTACACAAATATTTACACAATATGAATTAAAATTTTTAAAACTTGGGGGAGGGGGGAGCTATGGCCCCATTAGCCCCCATTGGTTCCATCATTGATTTCAATGGCATCTTAATTCCAAACTCGCAAGATTACAAAGGAAAAAAATAACTGATCACAAAACGAATTTTACACTATGGTGATTCCACTGAAATATTTTAAAAAGGTTCAGTAAGTTCACTTCTAAAAAATACAGGTATCACTGAACATTTTTTTTATAGTATCAACTCCACAAAACTGAACAGAGTTAATTAAATCACCAATATTGATTTTCATACTAAAAGTTAATTGATGTAAAAAATGTTCGCATCTTTGTACAAAATTATCAAACCAAATGCATAATGTTTGTAATATATCATTTTGAAATAATTTTCATCTATTTAAATATATGACATCTAAAAATATCAATTATTAACTTTAATTGTAAAGGGATGTAAAAAATAAATAACTTTTTTATGTAAAAAAATTAATTTAAATGTAGTTAATTCACACACACACACACGCACACATATATACATATATATATATATTCTCATAATATAAACTAAAATTATAAAAAATTAGGAAGGCCAACTTTATTTTATACAAATATTTACATAATATGAATTAAAATTTTTAAAACTTGGGGAGGAGGGTTATGGCTCCCATTGGTTCCATCATTGATTTCAATGGCGTTTTAATTCCAAACCTGTAAGATTACAAAGAAAAAAATAACTGATTACAAAATGAATCTCACACCATAGTGATCCCAATGAAATATTTTTAAAAAGTTCAGCAAATTCACTTCCAAGAAATACAAGTCTCGCTGAACATTTTTTTGTAGTATGAACTCTACAAAATTCAATAGAATTAATTAAACCACAAATATTAATTTTCATACTAAAAGTTGATTGGTGTAAAAAATGTTCGCACCTTTGTACAAGATTATCAAATCGAATGCATAATGTTTGTAAGTATTTCATTTTGAAATCAAATAAAACATGCAATTACATTTATTTCTATCCATATATCATTCATTTTCTAATATAAATTTTTATTATTATTTTAAGATCCATCTTCTGTAGAAACGTAATTCTTGAATGATTTACAAATTTTGCCATACTTTGAACTATTGTTAGATAAATCTTATATTTTAATTATGTTGGTATAATTTTTTACCTTTTTTCAAATTATGTTGGTATAATCTTTTAATTTATTTCAATAACGTAAGCACTATGCCGGGTATTCACACTAGTTTCTCATTTATTTACCACATTTCATGCGGTTATACTAATTTCTCACCACGCATCAATCTTTCCTAGAATTTATCATTTATTTACCACTTTTTCGTTTTTATTGTTTTGTTTGGAAGTTATTACAACATTATCTTATCTTTACTAGAATTTCTCATTTATTTGCCACATTTCACGTGGTTAAACTTATTTCTCACCACGCATCAATCTTTACTAGAATTTATCATTTATTTACCAAGTTTTTCGTTTTTATTATTTTGTTTGGCAGTTATTATAGCATTAGCAGACCATCCTTATTGGTTGATGCCTACCTCTAAGAGTGATTTAGAAAACTCCTTCATAGTAGTTCATGAGCTTTTTTTACGCCAATTTGTATATCCCCTGTCTACCCGCACCCACCCCAAAATTGATCAGCCAGAGTACTTGAATGATTTTGGTTTAGAGGTAAAGGATAATGATAACAATTTCAATTTTATTAGCCCTGAAGCTTTGACAGAGAGTTGTTTAAAAGTTCCAAATATATGCGTAGCAAGTATTTATACTCACATTGCCGCCTCTGATTTAAGAGTGTATACATCTAAGTTTTCTGATGGCAAACATAGGGGACTCATTATTACGCATCCGCAATATTTGGCTCGAAACTTTACTTTCATCGAATTTGATGCTGCCAGTGATGACAAAAGTGGTACTGTGGGTATTGGAGTGTCGTTCAGAACACCAATTGGTGATGTGATCGAAAATGTATATGGTCAACTAAATCTCTCACTTGTGGGAGGTTTATCTACGGTTTCTCCCCTCAGAGGAGGTTTATTTGGACTCAATAGCAGTAGGGGCAGTGATACTTCTCATGGGAATTCTTCGACTTAGTGGCAGTAGGGCAGTGATACTTCTCATGGGACTGCATATCTATATCTATATGTATTGCAGAGGGGGTTTTGGATAAGGAGCTTCCAAAATTGTCAAAAGTCTGAATGCTATTTTAATAGAATTTTACATTTTTATAATTAAGAAATGTTTATCTCTTAACTAATCCTATAACCGCTCCTACCAATCTTATAATCATGCTCACGTTTTCCCCACATTTCCTCCATATTTTCCCCACTAACCCATAAAATTAAAACTCGTAAATTTTAACTAACAGATAATAACCACCCATGTAAAATGATATCTGCAAATTTCAATTCATGTCTCACATTTACTGCTGACATTACTGATAGTAATAACTAACTGTTAATTTAAGAAATTTGCAACTACGAAAGTCACATATCCAAAATTTAGGAGCATGTTTAAATTACAATTTTCACAATTCAACGTATCTTATTGTCATAATATATTTTACTCTCATTATCATTCACAAAACTGATGATCACTAATCCAATTTACCTATTTCATTTGTCATCATATAAATTAAATACAGTGAAAAAAAATTATGTATCATACTTTCACCATGGATAAATCTCACTTACAAGCATTTCAATCAGTGACAAAGACAAGATTTTTTTTCTAGAGGAGCTAAAATTTTTCCTAACATAATTATTTTTATGTGTTATGCTTAAAATAATTTTCATCTATTTAAATATATGACATCTAAAAATATCAAATATTAATTTTAATTATAAAGGGATGTAAAAAATAAATAAATTTTTTAATAAAAAAATTAATTCAAAGGTAGTTAATTCACACACACACACATATATACATATATATATATATATTCTTATAATATAAACTAAAATTATAAAAATTAGGAAGGCTGACTTCGTTTTTCACAAATATTTACACAATATGAATTAAAATTTTTAAAACTTGGTCACCGATTTAAAAAATTTATGAAATAAAAATTTTAAAAATCCATAAAGTACTACTAGCCTAAAAAATAAATTATGGATTTAAAGGGTTTGGGACAATGGTGAAAGGAAAAGAATAGGAAATTGGGTGGCTAAAATAGGAAGGTAGAGACTAACTATAAGCAAGGGAAAGAAAATACTGAAGAGTTAAAGAGTGAAGGAAAAGGTCCAAAAAGGAAGTTGAACTACTACAAGGTTAGACGGAGAGAGGGGAGAAGAAAGAATATGATTGTGGGAATATGATGAGAAGGATGACACCGTAGTATAAGAGATCTAAAAGTCATAGAAGGTAGCGGATAGCCAGCTAATAGGTAAAAGAGGATGGAAAGGATGATAGTTTTCAATAATTTTAAACATTTTAAAAACACATCTTACAAAGATTGTTTTAAATCTATATTAAAGTTTATGAAGAACTTTATTCTATAAGCACTAAACAATTTCAGGATTACTAGATGGGAGAAAAAAAATTTCTAAAATTGAGGAAAATGAATTAGTTATCCTTTATATCTTTATATTTTTAATGTTAAAAATTTTGAGATATAGGCATAACATGATATATTGATAAATAAGTTTACAACTGCTCTATCGTGTAAATCATTATAAATTAAATTATTTTATTCCAATTATTATCATATATTGATAGACAACAATTAAACAAAATTTGGTTTCATCTTATTTAAGATATCAAAATTAATAAAGTTCATTTTGTACTTACGAAATAAACTTTTTTTAACATGTTAAGTATACACTTCTTTGAAAGAATTTTTTTCCCTTTTTCATATACTTTATCCTATGCTATAATATATAACTATATATTATTGTTTCGAATTGAAATATAAACCTCCTATACTATAATATATAAGTATATATATTTTGAAATGAAATATAAATCCGTGCATAGTACATGTTAGGATGCTAGTCTATATCTTTATATATTGCATGGGAGGTTTTAGTGGAGGCCCCTTGGATGGCTTCCAAGTCTTCCATACTTTTTTTCTAATTTTTTTTATTTTAATACATAATTTCAATTAAAAAGTTGAAATAGTGATTTACAACTAATCTTATGACAATTCAAATTTAAAATTTAAAACCAAATGAGTCATTAATAAATTGTGTTTATAGTTTGTTTCCAGACTTTTACCCCTTTTTCCTTCCATAATTAAAGGAAATAAATTTGGATAATTTGATTAGTCCTATAGTAAAATCATTCACCCCATTACAACTTATCACTTTAGCCCATTTTACTTCTTCATTAATAAAAATTTATTTGTCAAATCTAAGGAATAATATCATTAGTCCCATTTTTAATCATTTACATAGTAATATTTTTAGCACTTTTCTTCTAGGTATATACATAGATTTGCCAAATATTCAGATGACATATCCAATTATAACCATTATTTATCCATTTAACTTATTGCAACTAAATCAATTTTTTTAGCCTTAAACTCGTCCTGTTAGACGATTATTCCAACCAATGAAATAAACATTCTGACACACAACATCATCCAAATAATTTTTGAAATGAGCAAAGCTCCATCTAGATAATTTTTCATATAACGCGTATATCAAAGAGTGCACATAAAACAAATAAATTAATAAAAGGGCATTTAGATGGTTGTTTTTTGGAGTGTTTATAAAGAATTTTAAAACAAATATTTATTTAAACAATTATATTGGGTAGTCGTCACAAAAAATAGTAGTATTTTGCCAAAGTTATACCCAATTATTTTTCCTTGACGACTATAATTCTAACTTTTTATTTGAAAAAAAAACACTTGAAAAGTGAGGCAACGAATCCTAAATAATAAAAGGAATAGAAAAATAGGAGTATAAGGTTGGAAAGGGTAAAAGTGAGGTAACAGATCCTAAATAGCAAAAGGAGTATAAAGATAGGAGTATAGGGTTGGGGAGGGTAAAGTAAAGGGAACTGTAGTTGTGGGTTGGGATGAAAGTACTAAAATGGGTGATTTATATGGGTTAAATGGATATCTTACCCATTTACGAACCACTACAAAAATTTATTTATTTTTTCTCCCATATTCGTTGAGCAATAAAATAAGATATCATTGTAATCAACAAAAATAAAAACACATCATATTAATAAATAACTTTTTACCTAAAAAAACAGAACCAATAGTGGTGAGTTTCAAATTTTGTACTCTACAAGAATATCAAAATAATTTAGGTGTGAATGTAAGAAATCAATTAACACTCAATGACTTCATTAAAACTTTTATGGAAGGGAGGGAGGAAGTAGGATGAAATTTTAAAAAAATTAAAAAAAATGAAAATTAAAGAATAGGAAAAGAACGCTAAATATGCCTTTGCAAAAAGTAGAATATAATTATTGTATTGGCAGTGATTTAAATTTACTTACTGATGAATTTGAATCTACGTCTAATTTAATTAGCTCTAAATAGGTAGTCCCAATCTATCCATTTAAAAGCCGCTAATTAATGGGTTCAATTGAGTTACCCATTTGAAACTAATAAAATTGCATACCCATAGTCATTTGTTGAAAAACGAGTTGAAAAATTGGGCACTATTTACAACTATAAATAGGTGGAAAAAGTAGTAGAATATGAGATAAATAGGTTGCGAGAAATTCGATAAGAGATTGTGGGAGAAGAGTGTGGGAGGGAGAAGAGTTGAAGCGATGTGGGATTTTTGGGTTAGGAAGGTGCGGAAGAGGGTAATCTATATCTATATATATTGCAAAAGGGGTTTTTAGCAGAAACCCTCTCAATGGCTTCCAAACTTCTCATTTTTTTTCTAGATTTTTATATTTATTTTAATACATAAAAAGTAGTGGATTATAACCAACCCTATCACTAATCAAACTTAAAATTTAAAACATTCCCACTATCTACTTCATAAACCATTTATAGTTTGTTATTTATACTTTAAATCCTTTTTACTCCTTGATTAAAGACAAATGCTCATTTAGTATGCTATTTTAATACAATGTTACATTTTTATAATTAAGAAATATTTATCACCAAACTAACCCTATAACCACCCCTACAAATGAGCTTTGCAAATTACAATCACGTTTCAAAAAAATCACAAATGTGCAACTAAATGTAAAGTTGAGGGGGTAAAGTGCAGCTAAATGTAAAGTTAAGGGGCTTACTATATTTAACCCTAAAAAAAATCCCAAGAACGGAACAAGCAGTGGGTTATAGATTTTTGTATTTATTTTAATACATAAAAGTAAGGGGTTTTTAGTAGAGACCCTCTCAATGGCTTCCAAACTTCTCATTCTTTTTTCTAGATTTTTATATTTATTTTAATAAAAAAAGTAGTGGGTTATAACCAACCCTATCACTAATCAAATTTAAAATTTAAAACATTCCCACTATCTACTTCATAAACCGTTTATAGTGTGTTATTTATACTTTAAATCCTTTTACTCCTTAATTAAAGACAAATGCTCATTCACATGCTATTTTAATACAATTTTAATTCGGAAGCATACAACATTATCAAGAAATAGTAGAACTAATTAGGACTAGATTTTGACCCCAAAAAAAAATTAGACCTAGATGCCACTGGCACGTTGCCGTAACTGGCGATGCCAATTAGGACTATTTAGCACTTTTTTTTTGCAATGAATTAGGGCACTGTAAAGCTTATTTAGGCAAACTTTACCTCATCGATAATTTGAGCATCAAGTTATTGAATATACTACAAATCCTATAATCATGCTTACATTTTCCCTACATTTCCTCCACGTACGGAATAAAAGAAATATATTAGTTAACCTTCATAATTTATTTTTTAACCTTTCAAATTTAATTTTTTAAAAAATATATACCTCGACAATAATATACGAAAACAAACTACTAGCCACTTGCATGTTAGTAGTTTTAGCCATGTATTTCAAATTACTATATGTAACAAAATATTTTTATATAGGGATTACTGTATTAACTGTGGGTGTTAACAACAATTCTATTAGTACTTAATTTTCATTTGATTAGAATACAATTGTATATCTGACCATTGATGCTATTTCTTCTTTAACTATTGTATTTCTTTGGTTAAAAATTCTCATACAATGTATCACATCATTACATTTAAAACAAATACAAAAACTATTGATTGTTAGTTTAATATATATTTTAATGCATTTCTAGATCAAAGAAATGAAAATTCTGCCTCTCCTCAAGTTCGACAGCCATCGATATCACCAGTGATCCAACGTGATCATGGTAAATATAAAGTTTCTTATATCGTCAAACTCATCTTGCAATTACACTTTTTGCTGCATTATCTTGCTAAATCAACTGTTTACATGACATAATATTAGATGGAATACATAGTGACTCAGCAATCATTGAAGTTCCCCTTACATCAACGTCGCCATGTGATGGCCATAAAGATGGTAAGATCTAGGTTTCTCGCTTATTTTTAACACATAATTAACCATTACCATTGCATTTTCAACTCTATTAATGTTACTTATACACCTTATTTCTATATTTAATGTTCATGATATAATGTTTATGAATTATTAAAATTATGCAGATTTATCTGAAGAATTTGTTCCTGCTATGCAAGACGTTGTGCCTGCTAACATAGTTACAGCAGAACAAATTGGTAATGTTCTCATACCTTTCTCATGTAATTATATTTAATATTTTTTAAAATATTATCTTAAGTACACAAATTAAGGGTGCTTATGGATCAAATAATCAATTCATTTCTAATTTAGCTAACCATACACTTCCTCAATTCGAATGGTTACTTATTGACCGGTTAATGTATAACATAGGGTCAGATTTACAAGGTAATATATCCTTCTTCCAAGAAAAAGAAAAAGAAAAAGAAAAATATTTAGATTGACAAATCCAAAAAAATAATAGTTTTAAATTGAATAATTTTATTTAATTTTACAACTCTACAAAATCATTAATACGAAATAGACTTGCAAATCAAAAAATGCAAAATTTATCAAATCAATAATATCATTTAATCTTACAAATCTAAAAAATCATTAATATAAAATAGACTTGAAAAACATAAATTATAATATTTTTTAAATCAATAATATTGTTTAATTTTACAACTCTAAAATATCTTGAATACAAAATAGACTTGCAAATCGAACAATACAACATTTCCAAATCAATAATATTATGTAATCTTACAACTCTAAAAAATCACGACTACAAAAGAATAATAACACATCAAAATACCGAATATTTAAAAGATTTGTTCTTATTTTGTCCATTTGTTGCCACCTATCATTTTTTTTAATAACGATAGTAGGTTGCTCCACTAATTTTGAATTTCGCACGCACTTAATTCTCAGGACAATGGTGATAGGTTGTTCAACCAACGAATCAATTCATACAAAGATCGTGCATTTTCATTTGTAGTACGCACTACACAAAATTCAACAGAATTAATTAAATTACCAATTTTGGCTTTCGTACTAAAAGTTGATTGGTGTGAAGAGTGTTCGCACCTTCATGCAAGATTATCAAATCGAATGCATAATATTTGTAAGTATTTCATTTTAACAACATTTAATTATATTCATTTTCATTCATATATCATTCATTTTCTAATATAAATTTCTATTATTTTTTCAGGATCTATCTTTCGAAAAAAGGCAATTTTTGAATGATATACACATTCCATCATATTTCAAACTATAGTCAGACAGATATTACATTTTAATTGTGTTGTTACAATTTTTTAACCTTTTTTAATTCACCCTTTTATTTTCATTTTTTCAATAATGTCAGCACCGTGTGTAGTACGGGTATTCACACTAGTGAATAGTAAGGGCTGTGGGATGTTTTTAATTTTTTTGTAAGGGCTACTCCCTCTTGAAAAAGTGTCAACATCTTATGAGTCAATATCATATTTTCCTTAAAATCAATTGATGACATGCCAAATTTGTTTATATAATGCATTCTAGTCTATGACTTTGGATTTTACGAAAAGTTAAAGCCTACCAAAGAAATTGTCACTAAGGAAACAAATCACGGGGTCCTACAACTAACAAGTCCGGCTTTTGCCTCTAAAAGGCTAAATACGACCCTCGCTTGCAAGGTGACAAGTAACTTGTAAACTTCTTTGTGTTACTATTAACTACAATTTGTTGAGGGCAAACAAAGCAGTGCAAAATGGAGGGGACCCCCTTTCCACTAATGGCAAAGATGACTTATAAAAGTTCAAGTATCATGATAAACAAATCTCGTCTATTTATCAAGCAACAGCTCTCTTATATGGTTGTGTTTAAACAAATCCCGTGAAATCATCAATGCACTTGTGTAAGTGTACTCTTTTTGCTCAGAATAGATAAAAATGGTATAAATTACCTTCTCTTGTCTATGTAAATCTGACCATCAAGTGATATATATATCCTCTTACTTGTGGGAAAACTCTTACCCACGTATCCCAACAATGCGTAGTTAAAGATTGCGATACGTAGTCCAAATCTTCAACTGTCCCAGTTCCTGAAAAATTAGCGAGTCCCTCTGTTCTGTGGTAGGGCTCCCAATCAGTGTGAAATTTGAAATCTGCTTTGCGAGTTTTCTCCTTGTTGTTTGCTTTACAATACCTTTTTTTTAAAGTATTTTTTGGGATTCAGTAGAGCTAACATTAAAAGTTGAATATGTGAGGTATGATGAGGTTAGTGACAAGTAAATATTGTACTAAATGTGGAAGTGAGAAAAAGGGCATAAATAAATAATAAGGAGGCATCATAGTCATGTCAGTGATAGAGTAAAATCGACATGATAACTCTTGTGAGGGACGTGGTTTAAGAATTTTTAATATTTTGACACTAAGAAATAATCGATTCAAGGTCTCACCAATTTATTTCCATTCATTTCAAGGTGAAATGGTTATTTTAAAATTTTTTTACACCCTATTTTATTGTGTTGACATTCGACTTAAATTTGTTTCCACCTCACCTTAACTCATTTACACCCTAGGGCTAACTGGTTTGAACTTCGAAATGAAACTTGTGAGCCCCTCCCATTTGACACCTCCCCTTGGTTGGGATGCTTACAGAAGACTACGCTGGCAAACGTCTGTGAGGAATTACAGACATGTGGCAAATGTCTTTGATTGCCCTTTATGTGGATAACATGGTGGCAAATGTCCCCCGAGTGAAATTCGTGTATTACTACTGTGCCACGTGGCATCACACCATTGGATGGAAGGTTTACGTATCATGAAGGTACTTGACAACACGACAAATTTAGGAAATTTTAGAATAAGGGTGAGTTGCCTAAACTATGTGGACAGCCGACAGCCTGCGAAACATTTTCAGCAAGTTGCATATGACAGCCACGGGAACTAAGTGGAAAGGATACAAGCCAGCCACCCAATGGCTAACAATTTCTAGGTAGAAGATTATCTTTGGCCTGACGAACCAATAGATATTGCTTACGAGACCATTTGATAATTTTTGTGGAAGAAATGAAAAGAAAGTATGGGGTGAAGTGTGCAAACCAATCACCATTCAAAAGAGCAAGTCCAAAAAATTGCCACTTGTAAAAGAAATAAAGAAACAATATCCGTATACGGAATGCATACTATTGATGAATTGAGCCACGCACACATACACACACAGTCACACAAACACAAAATATGAATGGTTTTCACATTAGCATGCAATTTATTAGTACAAAAAAATTAATATTTGAAAAATAATATAATATCAAAATAAACATAATTTTAGTATTGAACTATTAGTACACATGAAAATAAAATATTCTAGTTCAGAATTCACATTCAGTTGATTATTGGACAAATTTGACTTTAAGGATTCAGCAAATTATATATAAATACTTTGGTGATTAAATTTCAGTTTTCAAATTTCGAATTTCGAACTTTGAGCTTTTAGTTTTGGTTTCTTGAAGGCCCCCTAAGAGAACAAACACTCTATTTAATTTCCTCCAATCATATCAAACCGTAGTTCTCCTCCTCCTCTTTAGAATCATTCTCTCCCCGTTCTCTTGGATTTCCTCCCATGGGACGGAGACTAGAAAAAATTAGTCTTTTCCTATAGGTAGGAGCTCTCTCTCAAGTGTTTAGTTTTCTTTGTTTAAATAAATTTTCTTTTTAAGTTTTTTAATGACAGATTCTTCTCTCTTACAGTGTCTTTGTAATGGTTTCTTCTCTCTTAAATATTCTAATGAGAATTTTATTCTCTTCTAGACTTTTTCTTGTGAGAATTTTTTTAGTTATTGTCATTTTTCAATGAAATTTGAGATTTTATATATTTAGTTTCTCATATCTACAATTTTTTGCGTTATTATTGTCATATTTGAATTTCTCTTTAAATTTGAACCAATTCTAAGTCACATTTGACTGTTAAAAGATATGCACGGATATACGGAGTTATAATCATTCATCTGGATAGAAGATACGCTAGAATTTCAATGTCTTCAATGTTGTCTATTTATTTGTATTGATTATTCAGATATGTTGTATTTATTAATTTTCAAATCTGTATGCATTTGTGTCATCTTTCATTTGATTTTTTTTTTGTCATTAGTGCAGTTTTATATAGAATGAAATTATCCTTTCTATATAAAAAAAAAAAAAGACGAGCCTTCCTATCTATATTAGTAAGGCAATCTGGTGTATGATTTTCCATTGTAGCACGTAAAAATGAGAAGTAAAGGCTCAATTCCTGTTATAATAATAATTTGGGATAAGTTTGGAAAGACATAAGCCTACATGTTCACTATAAAAATGTGGTTTTTTTTTTCTTTTTTTGGGTACGATAAAATGTGTCTTCTAACTTCTAAGTGACCTGAATTTGTGGTTCATGTACTCTAGCTTTGGTGTACAGATGAGGTTAGTTTTTTTTTTCCTCTTAGAATAGCAGATGACGTTACATTTCATTTCCTCTTTCGATTAGATAACCATTTGAATCATCCAATTGATAGGATACATATAAGTGCATGTATCCAACTGTAAAAGCCTAGTAGCTAATAGTGGTTGCGTAAGTCATTAGTTGCCACTTTTTGGAAACTAGAATGACACAACAACATTGTGCACCCAAAATCCAAGAACCGATTCTTTCTGTTGTTCTAGGCAGAGCTTTTTATCTTCGAATTTTAGGTCCATCATGATCTACTCAATAAAAAAAACCAATAGCAGCCAAAAGTTGTGATCAAGAGTTAGGTTTGTGTGTGTGTTGGCATTCGAAAAAACCACCGATACATTAAAAAATTATTCCACTGATGCGTAGATCGGGAAATTTTAAATAACTGCAAGATATTAAGAAAGAAGTAGATTGCTACCATAGAATATAAGACACTTTATGAAGATAACTGTAAATTTGTCTTAGTGGAAGTTTACTAGGTTCCTCTTTGGCAAACTGACCTCAGTGAGCAATCGGAATGTAGAATATGAATATAGAATATGCATGCATAAAGATTTGCTCATTTTCTTGTACTGGCAAACATATCTTAGATCCACCCTTAAATAGGTTAAAGTAAGGTTAAAGTAGAAGTGGGACTGTAGGAATAGTGTAAGAGATGATAATTGGTTAAAGAAAAAAGGCAAACATATCTTGAAAGTGGTTGGACTTTTTACCTCAATTAGTTAATTTTTGCTTTTTTTTACTAGTTGTGATTACACATGTACTTCATGTCTTCAAATTTTACACATGAAATTTCATTATAGATTTCAGTACATTAGCATGTAACATCTGAGAGATTAAGGTTTAATTATTAAATAAATTTTATGTACACTGACAGTATATATATAAATTAACAGATATAGATATATGCCGCTTAATTTCAATTTAAATTTGAACTTCGTCATTAATTATTTGGGCCAAGATCATGAAGTTTCTATAACATGTTCATTTTGCAATTCTTAGATATCCCACCAATATGCTGCAAAAGGAAAGAATTTATTCAAAAGACTAGTTTAAAAAAACTACTAGCTAGCATTCATATCTTGCAGCAGAAAGGAATTAAGGATCTGGCTAGGCGACACTTGACAGAGTATATATGTAAAGACAATCTTTTTTATATTCATTTATAAAGGTAAGTGCGTGCAAGACCTTTTTTTTCTTGTTACTTTTTTTTTTTTTTTTTGGGTTGGATGTGGGAAAAATTAAAGTCAAACAATTTGCAATATTAGCTATTAAGCATGGAGGATGGCATCAGCCTAACTACTTCATTCTTGATTTTCAATACAAACAAAACAAAAGGAAAAAAGAATGCAACCGTTATCTGTCACTCACTTCAGTTGTCCCAATTATGGTATATTAAATTGCATAGACTTTAATTTTAGCAATTAAATAAAGGGTAGTTGGGATCAAATGATCAATCTTGAAGACTTTAGTTCATAATGCATCGAGTGAAGTCATTTTCTTACATGTTCTATTTAATATACTTTATTTTTGGCCTTCACATGGGAAAGTAAGAGAAAATGCAATACCGAAATCATATTATGTTTTTCAAATAGTCACCTCATGTACTAAAACTGAGATTGATCTTACCTTTTATTCCTATATATATATGCGACTTGCAGGACTCTCCCAAGAGGCAAAGTATATTATTATTTGGATCTGCTATTTGTTCTTCTTTAAGGGCATATATACGAGAAGCAATGAATTCGGTGTTACTCTTTTTTCATGAAAAAATAAAATTTTTGCAGCTAAAGTTTATAGAATTCAAGGAGTGGTGAATGAAAACTTCATAATGTTAACCATAGGCTCAATTCCATTTTTCTGGCCAAGTACTAAAACTCTAAAATTATCGCCAAATATGGATTTTCTCTCTATTTAATTTGTTTATCGTGCATTATATATTGGTTATATGTCTTAATTACTGGTCGTGAGGGATAGTGGTCAGGGAGTTGAACTCTCCTCTGGTATCCCGACCAGCGGGGGTAGGGAGGGAATAGGGGAATGGAGCATTTATCTTTCATTTGATGACACATACTAAACTATGAAAAAAAGTCCCTTAATGTACCAAAATAAAAACCTCGATCAAGTACTTAAACATGTACTTAATATCTGTACAACAAACACACCAATAACAACTAATGACAGCAAAAAATGAATGAGTAACTTGTATTCACATGACAGCCTAAGAAGAAATTCTACTATAAAGGTAATGTCAACGATGCATTTAATCAGTTCAAGACGTGACACTTTCCATGCAAATATAAAACGACAATCCAGCTATTGAGATCGGCTGCTATATATATTAACTAATGAAACTTTATTTTCTCCTTTTAGCTGGCCGGTGTAGTCTGCCCAATGGTATTTGTTGATCAGCAGGGCTTACATGATTGATATTAGTTTATCTTTAATTATAGGCTATGGTTAATAATAATTTTTTTTTTCTGTAGTCAGATACAGGCGGAAACAAGATGTTAATGTTGACTTTTTAGTTTTATTATTCCTCGTCTTAAAGGATAACAGTCTGCTTGTTAAAGGGAATATTTCGGACATTCCAAATGCAATGTCAAAGAATTTTACCCCTAGATTGCGTGTGTGAGTGTGTGTGTTCTTTTTCTTTTTCTTTTTTTTTTTCTAGCATTAAAATTGTTTTTCCTAGGTTTTGTTCTCTGGTTTTATAGCATGCCAAATTCAATGTCACATGATTTTCTGCAGCACCGATCATGCAAATAAAACAATTCATGTGTAATGGGACTAATACTAACTTATCATAAGACTAGACTAGGATAACTAGTGGGATGATACCTCAAGCAAGGCTTGGATAGTAGTCCTTTTTTTTTTTTGGTTGGTCAAAAGAAGACTTGGATAGTTGAATGTATGGAATCGCACAATTTGGTCTACTTATGCGGATTTCTTGAGAATTGAACAAACTAATTCTAGGTCTACATTTATGTACATTTATATATACATACATATATATATATATATATATACACATACGCACACGCATATATACACACACTTATATATATATATATATACATGTATGTACAGTTTGTTATTAACAACATAAACGTGGAGCACATCTTGCTTTCATTTTGAAATTTTCCTTACAACAACCAAGACTGCCACTAGTCTCTTAATTTTTTTCCTTACTCTTTTTGATTGAATACAAAAAAAAAAAAAAAACCACTCTATATATTTAACCAACAATATTTGGTGAATAATAAATAATTAGACAAGAAACTATGAGATAAATATTCGATACCCTAAAAAATTAAAATACCGAATATTGACTTAAAAAACTTAAAATTGAAATGGAAAGCAACAAAGTTCAAGGAACTTGGTATTATTATGTCAACATAATTATTATCAAATAGCATCCAATGCATAGGTATAATTTTGTTTACTATCTCTATTCCTAATTCTTATCAAATTACCACAAACATTTCGTAGCAAAACTTTGGAACTCCGACCGTAACAGGTCATTATTCCAGGGTTCGTGCCATATACACAACTAAACACAATTTTACCGTTGAAAATGAATGATATTTCCTATCTTTTTTAGTTGAACATTATTTAATCCCATAAGCAATATATTAGACTAGAAGGGCTTAGAAAAAATAAAACAAGTAACTACGAACTTATATGAAATGTAATTCGATTTCACATAAGAAATAGCCAAAATAATTATTGTTATTATGATTTCATAGAAGTAATACTTCTCATTTCCTTGCAATATGTGCACCTCACATGAGGAAAATGTTCAATTAGGAGTTGCTAGGTTAATTATGTCACGTTGAAAAAATTGACAAGTTTAAGGCGCCTGCCAATCCAATTGGACAAATAAGAGGGAACTTTGAGAAATGTAAATACTTCTAGGGATGTTTCGTAATTAAACCACATTCTATGTGCTCCAAAAGAACACTCTGTATAACAAAGCTCTAAATCAACTCCCAAAACTCACACTAATATAATAATTACAGCAAATTATTAGCTAATTGTCTAATTTGTACTCTAAGATTATTATTTTAACTAATAATTATGGTAGTTTAAAGTAGAACATGCAACTCCAGCTAGTCCAATGCAACTTTCTCTCAGAAATACGAATCATAAAGATATACCAAGATCCTCTATTAATAAAATGCTGTGTCTTTGATTATAATATTTTGTCTTTTAATTTTTGGATATTTGGAGACTTTTCTTTTGCTTGATCATATGACGTCTTTTAAACTTACGAGTTTAACCTTAATACGCAATTTAACAAGGATAACTTAAGTTAATCTTCTTGGCGGTAGTGCTTTTTTATCTAAATTAAGGTGGAC
The DNA here is from genome assembly GCF_003713205.1 of Coffea eugenioides. Classification (NCBI taxonomy): domain Eukaryota; kingdom Viridiplantae; phylum Streptophyta; class Magnoliopsida; order Gentianales; family Rubiaceae; genus Coffea; species Coffea eugenioides. The sequence continues at coordinate 13,186,805 of NC_040038.1, read as the reverse complement.
GTACTTCAAACGTAACAAGTTTAATAGGGATAGATTAGGTCAGTAGTTTTGTCTTTGATGGGATCTAAAGTCAAATCAAGTCCAGCTTGGTTTGTCTCCAATGAAATCCCAGTTGAATATGCCAGCTCTGATGAGAGATCCGTATCTGACTGGGGAAGTCATGCTCTTTTGAGTCTTCTGAGGTATTTGGCCAGCAAATATCCAATGTTTAACTCAAATTAAAAATTTATGAGATCAAACCTTTTTTTTTTTTTTTTTTTTGCGATTCTCAATCTTCTATTTCATATGAGGAAAAAGATAGAATAGAACATCATAACCCAAAATACAATTAAACAAGAAAATTTTGTGTCCTGCAATGTATTATGTATTAAGATCGAAATTATATGTCAAAATTGTATAACAAATGTAGTTGGTACTCTTGTACATCAAATTAACAAGCAGCAGAAATGACAGGTCTGCAATCCAACAAATACATTAGATCTGAAATTAAAAAAAATAGATCTGAAAAATAAAAAGGTTGTGACATAAAACCCTAGCATTTCCTCTAATCAAATGAATCGCTGCAACTCAATTCTGTACATGTCTTGAATTGCTAGATGTGACGTGAAACAAATTTGGCCTAAGGAGAAAGTTAGAGCTGACATAATTGATTTAAGAATTTCTAGATGTGACAGAAGGAAAATAAGAAATCTTAGATTTAATAAGAAAAGTAACAAACAATAAAACAAAAACTCTGACAAAAAAACTCTAGAAGACAATATATAAGAAAAAACCCTATTAAAAGAATTTAATAGGGATAAAATTCTCGCCAGAAAATCCTAAGAGAGAGAATATTCTCACTAAGAAAAAACTAAAGGAGTGTTATTTGAATAAAACAAGAAGAAAGAAATTACGAGGAGAGAGACCCCGGCCGGCCTTCCTAGGAGAAAGGGTCCGAGAGAAGACAAAAGAAATGTTTGATTATGCTATGTATATAAACAATGTAATTATTAGGCTCCTAATAAATATTACCAAGTAATCTATATTAATAAGCTTTAAGTATACGGTCCATGAAATAGCTAGGAAGTATCATCTTTTTTTTTTTTTTTTTTTTGTCGACGGAGTGGGGTGTCCGGGTCAAGTCCGTAAAGGCGGCCCGACTAATCCCCACTCCGGCCCGGTCCAGCGCCCCAACCAGATCTAGCACGTTAAATGCACGGCGAACTGATGTTGCTGCGGAGGTTCGACCCCAGGACCTAACGGTCCCGAGGAGGAGGCGCCAACCACCAGCCCATTCACGTGGGGGCTATCATCTACTTTTAAATTTTGTTTACCAGAAGAAAAAACAAAAAAGAAAACCAAAGATTTGACCTATTGAATTTTGTATAATGTACACAATTTGCCATCCAAGCAATGTTTAGTCGCTTTCTTGATTTGACTTGAGTTTTTAAAACTTAACTGATGAAGCACCTATACCAACTGACAAGAAGTTTACTTAGATTAATGCAAATTTGAATTTTTGCAAACTTCTTAAAATTTACAAAGTTAGGAGACTACCATATATAAAATTGCAAGTAATAAAAAAAAGAAAGAAAGGAAATTGTGATATAATAATCAAGAATAAAGCTAGAGAGGAATAATGGCAGCCAAAAAAAAAAAGGTTCTTTCGGCAAAATCATTGCAATTTGGAGCAATAATTATGGATCCACTTTCCTTTTTTAATTTGCTTACAGAAAGTCCTTGAGGCACTAAATAAAGAAAAACCATGTAATGTATAAACAAAAGATTTACAAATGACTTTTTTCCTGTGATGGGGAGTCTACATGGCACTAACTAGATTAATAAGGGAATAAAAACTGAAAGAGCATTACTTTGGGATTATTTTTTTGAAAGTAGATTATTTTAGCCAAAAACTCCAAATTATGGGATGAATTATAAAGTAAAATTTACTATAGACTGCCTGCTGGGTTAAGGCAAACCTCGTTGTCATCTTAACAAAATTTATTTTCTTTTTTTCTTCATTTCCAATTTATTACTAATTGTTATCTAAAATTAGAATTTCGATTAAATTTGCGATCTCGGTTCATGCAACTAGTGTGGCATAAGGATTAAGAATGAGCTTGAATTATTCACATAACTCAACAATATTAGGTCAGAAATGTGTAAAAATCAATCAATGGGGAAGTTATTTAGATATTATTTGGTAGATATGTAAAACAAATTATTATTATCCATAACAAAGTTCAGGGGTAATTTTACACAAATATGAGGGGGATGTGGTAAATTTGGGCCGAATTTAATGCTTTAGATGTCAACTGTAAGAATTACGAGTTTAAGTAGGCAACCGAAAAAAAAAAGAAAAAAAAAAGGCAAAATGTTGTTTTCTTTTTTGGAATTTGTAATTGGTGCGAGAAATTTTGTGGTTGGCTTAAAATGGCCGGTCTTAGCCTGTCTAATCTTTCAAATAGAGTTTGACAATTTCGACCATGAATTATTATGCATTAATCTAACAACTATTGGACGTCAATTACTATCTTGAGGTTTTATAATTGTTTGGTAGCTTTAGTGGGGAGAAAACCAAAAGATGAAAAGGAGACGATTATTTTGGATATTGAAAAGAGTGTGTTTGGATATTCGATTACTCAGAACATTTTTTTTCTTACATCATAAATATATTTTTCATTTTATCTTTTCTATCACCTTTTAATCTCACAAATATCACATAATAAAAAAGTGTCAAAGTACTGTAATGAAGTTTTCTCTACAAATACGTGAATAAACAGAGATAAAAGAATTTTCTTGCAATGTCAATTTAATCCTCCAAAGTAAATATCATATTCTGATACTAAATACTTGAAATCGTATAGAAATAAAATTTTCTCTTTTTTCCCTCCGCAAAGGTCTCAAACGAAACACAAGAAGGGCCGGATATTTTCTCCTCTCTTCTTTTCATTCTTAATCAAAGTTTTCTATCAAATACTACTCATTAATGATCTTACTTAGGGCTTGTTTAATCGGCCAAAAAAGTGCTGAAACTGAAGTAATTCAGACATTTACTAATCTTGTGGTGTTTGATAACAAAAATCTCATCTACTTAATTATTTAATTGATGCTAAATTGTGTATATTTTATTTAGCACTAGAATCTATAAACTTGATGCAGCACGTAGTCAACCTTCTTCAAATTTTAGAGTTTAAACTTCAATTTTATCGAATAAACCCCACGATTACAATGGGATAAAAAAACTTTCTGAAATATGTTCTTTAACTATCTAACTCTACCCCTTTTGATAAGAATAGCTATAAGCTTCCTTTTCTGTATATACTCTCCTATTGCTTCTCTCAATTTTAATTGACAAACTCTTAGAATCCCATACAAAAGTGTGGTGCACATTTGAAAACATCACACGAAAAATAATGGATTTTTCTATAGGGTTGCTTGCAGAATACTCTCTTCAAGATAAATATTATAAACTCTGCCCCTCTAATATGAAAGTGGGTCAATCCACATCTAAAACTTTACCATTCTTTTCCGGTGTGATACGATTTACCAAGCAAACAAAAATTGACTATGATTTTTCCCTATCAAGTACATAAATTTCAAGAAAAGTGACCAAATGAGCCTATTCATGGACACTCAACTTGAGCAAGATCGAGCAACTCAAGTGAGTTTTCAAGATGAGTTCAAGTCTAATAATACTCGACTCAAAGCTCATTGAGCCTTATAAAACATATGTCTTTGTAATTATACTTATTAGAGTGAAATATCAATTTTAACCATTTAAAAAGATATTATATTAATTTTTAAAATTTGAGCTTATTTAGAATCAAACATGAGCTCCATTACGCTTAAACTTGAATTCTAACTTGATCGAGTTTGAATTTGTGTTTGAGCCTTATAAAATTAAGTTGAACTTGATTGCATTAATCCCAAACTTGGCTCTACTCGACTAGTTTATATCCTTTATAAAAGGAGAAATATGCTTAAGATCAAATTAAAAGTTGTCATTTTGGGTAATGAAATGTACACTTGGGCATTTTTGTTCACTAACCAAAGTTTTCAATTCAGAGGTTATATTAGTCTTTTTTCACTTCTGTACCTAGAAGATTGCACTAATATCCTTCAATTATTACTTTGCATGAGGGCATATATGTTAATTTCATGCAAACAGTGGCTTTAAAATCACAAAGTTGGGTTTGATTTGAAATTTGTTAGGTTGATTGTAGTATATTATGAAAAAAAACTGAAAAGTTTTAAGAGGCAAATCATTTCAATTAGAAAATGAGAGGAGCAAAGTGAGAAACATGATTTTTTGCGGGTATGTCTTATAATAAACCTTTGTTATTACATTTAGTTAACAATCCCATAAATTAAAACTTGGTCGAGTTGGATATTTATCACCCAAATTAAGATTTCAATTCAATTTTGAATTTGGACCCAAACAAAATGTCCAATTATTCTATATAAGTGTTTTTTTAGCCTCTTACACCCACTTCCAAAGAGGCTATGATACTAGACCCAGGGTTTCTTCAAATCCATGCCCAGATTGGCGTTGACGCATGTGATTTGGATATTCAAACATATTCCCAAAAAGAAATTAAAACTCAAAATTAGAGTTCTAAATCGAATCAAATCAAGTGTAAATCATGAGTTACCAGACAATCAAAATTATTCAAAAATATACAAGAAAAGCAATAATTTATAAAATTAGTGACCAAACTGAGCAACATCAGCTGTTGTGACTCGATCTGATTCATCAATTGCTACGATTTTCCTATAATGTGATAGGTCACATAAGACCTCTTCATTTTTTGTTTTTCCTATGTTTTTTAATCTTTCCCCAAAAAATATCAAACTATTTTTCAGTCAGGGATGGTGTTATTGTCGCTTCTGACCAGTTTCACAGTGACCAAGAAGCAAAGATTCCTCAAACCCTTCCTCCTTTCTAGCTAGTTCTGAAAATACAAGTTTATACACAAAAGTATGCAGCCCTTTTATAATTTATAGTACTTGCTGAAAAGAATTATACTAAAAAAAAAAATACTCAGAAAGTTGTGGGGATGTTTGCATCATTTCGAGAAGATTGTTGTCCTTTCCACACCCTGCTTTCTTTTGACATGGCCCCTTTCTGTTTCGCTCTTGCATCATCCCTTTCCTCTCGCTTCTCTCTGTTTCAGGTAAAGTCTTTGACAGTAGAAAGTTTGTTAACCAAGTTGCCAATCACCTCACATTATTTATATATGCTACTACATTGCACTTTCTTTCTTCTAAAATTTTAACTGTTTTCTTGTCCATCAATTATTTCTCTGTTTGTTTCTTATTGACAGCAGAAAGAATTATTTATGCTCACTCACCACTCACTATCTTTCCCTCACACCAATCTTGCTTCTTACTTCATCAAGAGTTAGTTAGTTCCCTGTGAAGTTCTTCCCTTCCAACGCTCTCTTTCTCTCTCTCTTTCATGCTATCTTCATTTGCCTTTCTTGGTACATTGGAATTTGTCCTTTTCTTTGTCTCATCATCTCTTGTTGTAACCTGCAGATTTCAATATTAAGTTCCATCTTTCTTGAACTTCAATTGTCTTTCTTTTTTATTTTCTCCAAAAGGGGTCTTCTAGTATATAATGTGATTCAGAAAGTGTGTTCCTTTTGGTGGTTTTGTCTGTTCAAGTAATGCCCATTTGGTCTAAATTGATCTAGTATCATCATTTTTCGATTTTGAATCATGGATTCACGTTAACTCTTTGAGATTATTAAGGTTCAGCCTGTGATCTTTGGAATGCTCATTGGCTTGGAAGTGCTTTAAACTAGTCAATTTCAGCTTAAAGAAATGGGTTTTCGCTAAATTTTTGTTGTCAATTCTAGAGTACTAAAAACTCTTTAGATAAGTTAAAGACCAAGTCTTGCAGCTTAAGTTGTTCTGACCATGTAACTGAACATAGGCATCAGCAAGATTTTGTTGTTGTTTTTGTTATCCTATTGTATCTTTGATTAGTTCAATGAAAAGGAGGACTTTCTGGATTAATATGTAACAAAGGTGTTAAGTTGATGGATCTGAGCTTTATAAAAGTCAATCATAGTTGAGATCTCAGAAGATGGAGAGAGTCTGTCTATATCGTTAGTAAGCCTTGATCTGTGCTCAATGGGGATTCCGTTTCGCTAGACTTGTGTTGAATGTTACTGGAATTCAAAATTGTCCAGAGAATATTGGCTAGTTAGATTAGGAATTCTATCTGCCTTAGTATTGATAGAGTAACCAATTCTTTTCTTCTTTAAATCAGTTAACAGAACTCCATTCTTTGTAAGTTAGGTAGGATGTAAAGTCCCTCAACATTGGCTGTTTATCATGAACCTCAATGAAGGTCAAGTATACCTGAAAACATGATTAGTTTGAACATTGATGATCAAATAGACAAATGATCAAATAGACAAATAGCTATTGTCTTCCTGCCCAAACTTTTGCTTTCCTGTTCTATATAAATAAAGCTGTGGTGACATTAGCCTCTCGAGTCCAAAGTTCAGTGTCTCTTGGATTATCCCTTTGTGAAGAAAAGAAAAAGTAAATAAATAAACCTGCTGATTTGCATACTTATCGAGTTATCATGGAAGAAACATTTGTTCCTTTCCGTGGAATCAAGAATGATCTTAAAGGAAGGCTTCTTTGCTACAAGCAAGACTGGAAGGGTGGAATTCGCGCAGGCATAAGGTATGTGATGCCTTCTATAGCTAAATGTTGGTAGTATGGATGACTTGTACCGTGCTTGTAAATTCCTGGTCAATAAATATTTTTTTTGGCTTTAATGCTCTTACTATCAGCTTGACTAAATTATCCTGTGAAAACTTAGTGAAACATTTAATGGCGTTTCACTTCATTTGATTGTGTAAAGCTTAACTATCAATTTCTATTCTTTTGAAGGATCCTTGCTCCAACTACATATATATTTTTTGCATCAGCTATTCCAGTTATATCTTTCGGGGAGCAATTGGAAAGGAATACCAGTATGGATAATATTCTCATTTCTTTTCTCCTTTTGAAAGTTTAAATTCTGGAAAAGCAGTTCTGGCGGTAATCTTGTTTTGTGGTGTTGGGGGGTTATTGTCTCAGAGGTGTCATCCCTGTTTCATTTGTTGCAGATGGAACCTTAACTGCAGTTCAAACTCTTGCATCAACGGCACTTTGTGGAGTGGTCCACTCAATCGTTGGTGGACAACCACTCCTGATACTTGGTGTAGCTGAGCCAACTGTTTTGATGTACACGTTTATGTTCGACTTTGCAAAAGATCGAAAGGATTTGGGACAGAAGCTCTTCTTAGCCTGGACTGGATGGTAACTTCTGAACACTAGAAGGAGCTAACTTATGCATCTAGTGGTGGTCATTAAGATTTTCCTTTACTTTTATGTTCAGGGTATGCGTGTGGACAGCCCTTTTGCTTTTCTTGCTGGCCATTTTGGGTGCTTGCTCTATCATAAATAGATTTACACGCTTGGCTGGTGAATTGTTTGGCCTTCTAATTGCAATGCTCTTCATGCAGCAGGCTATTCGGGTGAGCTAAAATTCAATCTTTAACCTTTCATATATTTTCCATTCTTCTTTCAAAAGAAGGGCTCCACACCCCAAGAGTCTTATATTTTGTGAAAAACACCACCTGGGTCCTGAATTTTATTATCACAGCAAACTTTTGTACCGGGGTTTCTCCAATGAAGCCTGCTAAGATTGACTTCATTAAGATGTATATTAGTACTCAAATCTTCACTATGCTTTTAGGAAAACAACACGATTGATTGATCGCCAGAAGCCTTTGGAGCCTCCACTTGAAAACCCCTAAAACCAACCTCCAAACAGTACTGACAACAACAATTATTCTGCAAAATTGAAAATCTAGTAAAATTTTTGGAACCTTTAACTAGAGTCTTTTAACACATAACATATTTTTCTGAGTACAGAGGACCTATTTTCAGGTTTTGCATTGTGTATTTTTTAATGGAACAAAATTCTCTACAGTTTCTGATACATGACATGACTCTCTCTATTTAAGACCTATCTTGGTTCTCAACAGCTTTATCACTCATGGAATGATTTTCCTGTTTAAAAGTGGTTCTGGTGGTCCTTGTTTGGCTAGGTCTCATGTGCAAGATCTAACTTATGTAAGGATAAATCGAGTAATGCAGGGAGTTGTGGAGGAGTTTGGGGTGCCAGAAAGAGAAAATCCAAAACAAACTGCACTCCTACCTTCGTGGCGGTTTGGAAATGGAATGTTTGCTTTGGTTCTGTCATTTGGACTACTGCTTACTGCATTGAGGAGCCGTAAAGCCAGATCCTGGCGGTATGGGACAGGTATGTGATTTTTGCTTCAACTACTTGAGTTCAGAAAGAAAAGTTGGTGCCTCAATTAAGCCTCTATTATTTAGTTGGTACAATGCGAGAGTTTACCTTCTAATCATTTATTTTTCTTCCTATCCTGTACTTTCAAATATCCTTTCTTTCTTCTGATATTTCTGGCTCTTGAACGCGGTTTAAAAGGCTCACTGCGCGGATTCATAGCTGACTATGGCGTTCCATTTATGGTGCTTGTATGGACTGCTATTTCCTATATTCCAGTAAATAGTGTTCCACGAGGAATACCGAGGCGGCTTTTTAGTCCAAATCCATGGTCTCCTGGTGCATATTCAAATTGGACAGTTATCAAGGTTATTTTTTAATTGTCTTGAGCAAACAGTGAAAGAAACATGCATATTGTTATATAAGCATTTCTATCAGTTTCTTTTGTCCTACAGCAGATCCTCCTTCTGCTCCTTACTCTCCCTTTTTCATCTGTATCTGTGATCTGAGACTTTTTCTGTTCATATTTTACAGGACATGGTGCATGTTCCTCCACTGTATATTGTTGGAGCAATTATTCCTGCCACAATGATTGCCGTGCTTTACTATTTTGATCACAGTGTGGCATCTCAACTTGCCCAACAAAAGGAGTTCAATCTAAAGAAGCCTGCTGCCTACCACTATGATCTTCTTTTGTTGGGTTTCTTGGTAAGTGACTAACTCCAGAATTATATTGTTTCTGAAGGTTTGAATTATTGTTAATCTGGAATTTCAGTCCATGATAATTCAATGGTTTAGCATCTTGTTCTGACTCTAAGCTATCCTTGGACCAGGTCATAGTCTGTGGTCTAATCGGCATCCCTCCTTCCAATGGTGTCATTCCACAATCTCCTATGCATACCAAAAGCTTGGCAACTCTGAAACATCAGGTAAAACAGGAAATGCATCTGTATGTTACATCTGTATGTTAATGTCATGAACAGGTCCCAGGAAATACTAAGAATTTCATTGGTTGAGTTATAAATATGTAGACTGGTGGGATGATACTTTATTAGACCTGATTGAATGGCAAGAAATATTTGATATTGATGACAATTAACAAATAGACGTGGCAAAAACCAGAACTTTTGTGCTAGAGGTTTGTTAACTTTAATTTCTCTTAGTCATAGTAGGTTGTTTTCCAGCCAACCGAACTGCTGAGTTTCTTCAGAGAGAAAATTGTTGCTCCTTTAGAACATATGTTCTTGCTAGAGCATATCTATAAACTATAACATCTCTTTTTTGTTTTCTATTTGAAATAGCTTCTACGCAATAAACTCGCATCAACTGCTCGAAAAAGCATACGCAGAAATGCAAACCTTGGCCAGCTCTATGATAGCATGCGAGAAGCTTACAATGAAATGCAAACCCCACTTGTCTTCCAAACTCCACCAGCTTTGGTGAGTGGCTTTTTCAGTTTTAAGTACCAGAGAGCTGGTGTACGATATTCACTTGCTTAGTTCATCTATCCTTGTTGGGCTTTCTGTTACAGGGACTAAAGGAGCTGAAAGACTCCACGATTCAACGAGCCTCAAGTACAGGTTATATTGATGCACCCGTTGATGAGACTGTTTTTGATGTGGATAAGGATGTTGATGATCTTTTACCCGTGGAAGTCAAAGAACAGCGTCTCAGCAATCTACTTCAAGCTTTAATGGCTGGTGGTTGTGTTGCTGCTATGCCTCTGTTGAAAAAGATTCCCACTTCGGTTCTCTGGGGATACTTTGCTTTCATGGCAATTGAAAGCTTGCCTGGCAACCAATTTTGGGAGAGGATATTACTCCTTTTCACTGCTCCAACTAGAAAATATAAGTAAGTCTGTGTTTGTATACATGGTGGAGGATTGCATGTATGTTTGTTTTTATTTCTAAAAGCAGGGTCAATTCTGTCATCAGCAAAGGTGTTTCTGGAGTAAAGCCTTCTGGTAATACTACATTGGTGCACAAATTTCTGAGGAATTTGACTTCTGGGTGGAGACATTTCTCATTTGCTAAGCTTGATATTTTCTTATTGAACTCTTCAAACTGTCATAAACCATACGTACTGGAAAACACTCTTTTTTCTTAGTTCACTAGGTTTCTTTCCATTATTTTGCAGGGTGCTGGAGAAATATCATGCAACATTTGTTGAGACAGTTCCTTTCAGGACAATTGCCAGCTTCACTGTCTTTCAAACAGTCTACTTGCTTTTATGCTTTGGCTTAACATGGATACCAATAGCTGGTGTCCTTTTCCCATTATTAATCATGCTTCTTGTCCCCGTACGGCAGTATATACTTCCCAAGTTTTTCAAAGGAGCCCATCTACAGGACTTAGATGCTGCAGAATATGAGGAAGCCCCTGCAATACCTTTTAATATATCTTATGAAGTAAGCTACGATAACATACATCTAAAAAGGCTGCTTCTAGAATTTGGACCTTTTTGCTGTTATCCTCTTATCTACTGACTGTTTTCGGCTGGATATTGTTATCAAGTTGGGATAGTTTACTGATAGTATAGTTGTAGCTTGTATATTGAATTTTGCAGAAATCTTGATTTGGCTTTTGCATATGACATTCAAATCAATATCTCATCTCAATTTTCTTTTTATTTTTCAAATACTTTTAGGGGCAAGAAGGTCAAGCAAGGACTACCCACATTAACAGCGGCGAAATACTTGATGAAATTGTCACAAGAAGCCGTGGTGAGATCCGGCGTGCATCTAGCCCAAGGGTAAATAGTTCAACTCCAACTTCAGCAGAAGACATAAGGACAGTGTACAGCCCGCGGGGATTGTTGCATAGGGCACATAGCCCCCGGGTGGATGAGCTAAGGGCAGAAAGAAGTCCAAGAATGCCTGGAAAAGGACTTGAAATAAGGCAAACACCCAGTCCCCGTCCATCTATACTTGGTCACGGCAGTACTGGTTCCTCTTCTACCTAGTATATTAGCTATTATTCTGGTGAGTTGGTGTCACCTGTCATTCTTGAAAGGTCTTCATAGAGTCATAAGTGGTGCTTGAGAGGTCTCCTGAGAAGGTCGTATGGTACAATACATGAGTTTCTGTTGCTAACTTGTGAGAAGCGTGTTTGATGTTTTTCAGGTTCTGCTTTTTTCTTTTTCGTGTATGTTTGGGCAGTCGGCAAAGCTATGTTAATGATGATATATTTATTCAATTTTGGTCTGTTTACCTATAATTCTTTTGCTCTTTTGGTTCAGTCTCAAGTTGCAATATATCTGGTTCAGTAAAGAATGCCTGCAGTACTTTTATATATTTTATAAAGAAAATGCAGATTGAAGCTCTGTAGAACGAATGGTGAACATGACTGCTGCAAATAAAATGTGGTCGGAATTAACTCTTATTCTTTTCAGACCGTGCAAGCACCAGTTACTCAGATATCACTCACAGCATATAGTGCCATGTAGTGGTAGAATAAACTTCAATCTAAACTCTGATGACTCTGATGTAATTGATAGCTAGTTATGTGACTTTCAATGTGTAACCTATGTGTGAATAATGAAGCATGTTATGCATGATCATAGTGGTAATACGTACTTGCAGTTTCAGAAGCATAACTTACAGCATGTATGATGGTTCACATCTCTTTTTTTACATTTGCCTGATGTGAATGATTGTTACTCCTCTAGTACCACCTGTTAATTGTATCCCATGATTAAAAGCCACATCCTATTGTAATTCATAAATAACAATTTATGTCATGATTTGTATTTCAAATCTTATATATAGCAAGTTGATGATGGGATTTGTCTTCTACTTTTAGGGTTCTAAGATATATATGAGGTTCATTTGTTGGAATTTTCTAGTGTGATATAATTAGCTGAGGACCTTAAACATGTTCTTTACTTTTTTAAGATGCTGAATCCTAGCCAATATTCAAAGATTTGCTGACATAACATGGGATAAATGATGCATCAGGATTCTTCAAGTCATGGCTCGCTTATCTGCTAAAGGCGACAAATATACCTGCTTTTCTTGTCATTAAGCGTGTAGAGCTTGAAACTAGATGCATAGCACGTAGCTTTCTTGCATCCTCTGCAGAGCACTCACTTGAAGATAATGTACCTTTGACATGAAAGATGTTTCTTTATGAATACGCGCGCCAAATCTTTTCTACTTAATATGATAGTTTGGTTTGGAGCAGGACAAAAGAATCTTTTTCTGCTATGTTTCAAACAAACAAATTTGTCTACTTTTCTTTTGCCTGTTCTCTCCTATCTCATCCACAAAGAGAACTGCTCTCATCCTTTCTTGTTCATTTAACCTTCTAAGTCTTGTTTTACTTAATGCTGTAAATGTTCCTATATTTGTTGGGAAGAAGAACCAGGCAGTCATTCACTTCATGGTAGCAGAAATTGATGCCTGGTTTGAACTCGAGTATGCAGCAATTGTTCTGTTTGCTGTGTGGTCATTAAGGTTGGTGTAGAAGTCTTCTATCAACAGCATCCTTCCCCAAAGTTACCGTGCATATTTCCTTCATAGTGTCAATACTTAGCTTTTAGGCCTACTCTTTGCTTTATCAGAGTCTGCTACATTGCAGTTGGATCAGGAGGTCGCCATATGTAAATCTTTATTGCTCAATCGAAAAGTTGCCTTTTATTTTTCATTTCTTGCTTTGATAATTTTGTTGTCTGAAATCTGGTTCTAGTGCCATCATAAAGGCACTGTGACGTGACGCCTGGAGTACAATAACTGACTCCACTGGGAAGACAAGCAAAGGATGTAGGATGATATTGGGAAATTGCTTGGACTTCAACTGGTAACTTGGCCAACTTGCTAGGTACACGACGTAGTGGAAAGCATACAATTTTCCACTATCTTCTCATATGTTAGGGGGATGTTACAACAATGAGAATCGTTCCTGTAGTTTGCCTACCTAACTTCATTAGAGAAGTGGGCAATGACTTCATGGTCCCAATCCAAAGGCCACTGAATACATAATGCAATGACCAGAGAGTTTCCTTTTGCCTGTGTTGGAGTAAGGCTTTCTTCTTTCTGTGAGGGCGACAGTGATGGACAGAGACAAGAAGACAGAAGAGGGTATACCACTTGGTGATTGGAGGGATTTCATGTGTTTGGATATTTTCATTAGTAGTTCAAGAACAAGAAAAGACAAGTGCTTGGACTTTCTAAATGATTTAACTGCTCTAATGGATTATTAGCATCTTTTTGGGACAGGAATTATCGGGTGGAAAGGAGCAGTTTTTTCTTTTTTTTTTTGGGGAGGGGGGGGGGTAATATGTTTCAATCGTTGTTATAATTGTTTTCGAATCTTTTGTAATTCCACAGGGAGAGGAAGGAGGAATTGGAGTCTTCACATAAAACCAAAAAGGAAAAAAAAAACCTATAAGGCTATAATTTAACATCTGTTTCATTATGTCGGTTTACTAGTTAGTAAACATTGATTCGATCCAAATGGAAGAATAGGGTAACTACAAATTGCCTGAATCTAACCAAGAGACTAGGGTTAGGATACATTTTTATTTTCCAAAACATCATCTGCATGTGTTGAATATTGTGCCTAATTTCAAAAAGCATGAGCCTCTTTAGTTGGAGGATAGGTTAGAAGAGTTAAGAAATTAAAATATGGTATATACTTCTTTTGGTTTTCTTTGGTGTTGGATTTTTTTTTTATTGACTTTGTTCACATTTGATTTTGTTTTCCAATTTCTAAGGGTTTTTTTTCCTGAGGTTGAAAACTTCTAAAGAAACAATACTTTATTTGATGAGGACATATGTCGGTATTTAGAGAATAAATCTTGATTTTTTTAAAAGAAATACCAAAAAGTGGAATAAAGAAAATACTCATGTTATTTCAAAGTCTCATTTTCTTGCGATATATTTGGGGATGGAGCAGTTTACTAAGTCCTTGTCTGCGAAACAGCAAATAACATTGATGGTGAAATGCAACTTGGTCTAAAAGTATTGGATACTTTTTGTTTTTTGTTTTTTTGTTTTTTTGAGGATAAGTTAGCAAGTGAGTACTGTGTTTCTTTGACTAGGACATGTTTTTATGTTGGAGAATTGTACTTATGGATATATTTTCTGAAGGAAAAAAAATATTTCATGTCTTTTTTTTTTGGCTGGGAAAATGTACATTAAAGTTAAAGGTTCACTAACTGAAGAAAGGTTGGATATGATTAGATTTTTTTTTTTTTTAAATCTAAAGGGAGACTTTAAGCCTTACAAGGAAAAGCAGAAAAAGAGAAAATGGAATGTTTAATTAACAATTTTGCCGAGTTGGTATAATTTATTAGAGTGCCCTTATTGTAATTGGGTATGTAACCATTAAGAAGGAAATGCAAAAGGGGAGAGGAGATGAGAGAAATATGTTAATGAGGTAAACAAAATTAATATGTTAATATTAATGAGATTCTTTTATTTTGTTAGTTTTCAAAATCACAACAATGAGGTAAATTTTTGGTATAAGCTGCTAATTGAAGTCAAAACAAGGATGAGTTGAATCGATTGGTTAACAATTATTTTTGATAGGATTTCTAATCTAAGCATTAAAAAAAAATTTTAGCCTAAGCTTATTTGAAATATCTATTGGCAAATACTCAGTCCAATTACGTTTTTACCGGATTTGACTGGAAAATTTGGAAAATCTGAAAGCCGTTTGTATTTTGGTGCACTTTTTTTTTAATTCTAAATTTTTTGTTAAATTTTCTTGACATAAGTTTGATGCTTATAGCTTTTGTATTCTGACCCATGGATAGTTTGGAGAACTATAAACACTCTTATGACATTTTACAAATTTCAATTGCATATATATATATATATATTTCAAAAAGGTCTTAGGAATTTAGTTCCAAACACAAGAATATTTATTAAAATGTGTTTTTTAAGCATCTCACACTTGGCAATCCCTTCATTTTTGAGAATGAGAAAATGTGTGTCCATAAGTTACATTCAGTGCGGAGGAAGGGAACCGCTCGAAATAAAAATGGATTAGGAGCAAAACAGGTTGGAATTAGATAACTTACTCCTGGGGGGTGGGCGTTGGAAACAAATCAACAATAGTCCAAGAAATTTCTTCAATTGTTGCGGCGGCCGTTGACACTGACTAGCGTTGTACTTGTAAGTAAGGGTGCAACTTTGAAAAATTTAGGATTGTATTATATATATATATATTTATTTATTGTATGCGGGGGACGGGGCGGAGGATGGGGCGGGTGTATGTTGCCCCACCCCCGCCCCGTTTTAAGGCGGGGGGACATATTTTGCCCCTGCCCCGCCCCATCCCCCAACCCCATTGCTATCCTTAGTGTCAAGTACTCGGGTCATAAAACAACTCTGTCATGGTTTGATAAAAATTAAACATTAACCGGTCTACGATCATAGGGTACTTGAATGACCGGGTATCAGGCAAAGTTGTTGGAGCACCTAATACCTAATTTTAAATAAAAAAAAAGAATCACATTTTCATAATTGAAAGTAAAAAAATAATTAAACGTCTAAACAACTTTATTTAAATCTAATTCATTACTTGTTAAAAAGGATTGCATAACAATCCAAACTTGCATCTTTATACTAAGTAAGTTTTTAAATAACATTTATTCTTAGCAATAAAATCATAAGTGTATTACATAATTAACAAGTTTAGCAAGTTAATAGCCATATATTGTTGGAAAAGTAAAGTACATCATCTGAAATATGAAAATTTGATGAAAGACAGTTACATACTCTCTTATTAATTTTAGTTTTAATAGACAACATTAAAAGTATATCCTTGCATATCCAATCGGGTCGGGTACTCACAAATTTTAAAAGCTTGTGAACTGGGACTAACCCTATGTTGATCGGACCCATTTTCTAAAATCGGTCTAAGTACCTAATTTTGCGATTCGAATTGAATGGGAGTTTTAGGATTTTTTAGTCAAAATCAACCGCCACCCCAGATTTTTATTTATGAACTTTCAAAATTAGACTAAACTTAACAAGCATAAGTTGATCAAATTTAGGTAGAAATAATTCAAGCTACTTAGAATACGAGTTAATAACATTTAAATTTATCTCAAGTCAAACTTGAACCTACAAATATTCAATTAAACCTCAATGTTACAGTGTCCAGCTGGATTCATCTCATTTGCAACTCTATATATTTTTTTTGTCAATAACGATAATATTTGTATAATCTTATTTATCCTATTTTAGAGGGAAGAGAGTCTAAAGAGATTTTATAAAGGGTTAACAAGAGGTATACAAACCTAATCAAAGAGATACTCTGACGTCACATTTAAATTTTTTTCACTGTAAATAAGATTTGAACCCCGACCTATGGTCTAAAGAAGGACTTAAAGTTCCATTTTGGTGCCCTGAGCCAAAGTTGGCTCAGTGGTTATTTGCAGCCCTACTTGCATTGCTGCATCTACCGAAAATGCAAAATGTCGGACCAGGGGCAGGAACGGTTGCAAGTGCAACCGTTTCTGGCAGTTGTGTGCATTTTGCACATGATATAATTTTGTTTGCACATGATATAATTTTGTTTGCACATGTTGTAACTTACTTTCAATAACATGTAACTTTAGAACAAAATTTTGTGAATCTCATACATGTTGTTAAAATCGAGATACAAGATAAAATTTGGACCATATATATATTTTGGCCAAATCCTGCAACCGTTCCTGCCCTTCTTCCCAAAATATCACAGAACTTTGATTAGTCTAACTGGATACGGGGCAGGGACGGTCATCAGGTGGACCGTCCCTGAGCTGTTCATGGCCAAGATTTGGCCCAAAAAATTTGTATGGTCCAGATCACTTCTTGTACATCATTTTTAACAACGTGTGTGGAATCCACAAAAATTTCTTCTAAAATTACACGTTGTGCAAATAAAGTTACGTCGTATGAAAATAAAGTTAAGCGCCGTGCAAAATGTATATAATTGTCAGGCCCCTGGTCGGTCTAACTCTACTGCTACTAGTCTACTAACTTCAAGAGAGGGAAAAAAGGACAAAAAAAATGGAAAACAGTATTGGCTAACTACCATGACCACTAACGTCTATTCATGCGAGAGCAGTGAAGAGACACAGAGATCTTCTGAAAAGGAAAAAAATGAGGCCTCAGATTGTACTATTTGGGGACTCAATAACTGAACAATCATTCCGATCAGGTGGATGGGGTGCTGCTCTTGCTGATACTTATTCTCGCAAGGTTTATTTTTTCCCCATTTTTTCCTCCAATTTTCTCTTCAATATCAGAGTGCTGATCTATTAGACAATGCGATGTAATGGTAATTCAATTGATTTTCTTCTGATTTTGAAATGTAAAGGCTGATATAGTGAATCGTGGGTTCGGTGGATACAACACCAGATGGGCTTTATTCTTGCTCCATCACCTTTTCCCTCTGGTAGTATCCCGATTTTCTCCTCTGATTTGGTAGTATTTTTTGTCACTAAATTTTTCCTATCTTGTTAATTCTGAGTTGTTTATTATATAGCTTGATGGGTTGTGTGTTTTTTTTTTTGTGTGTTTTTCTGGGTGTTCTGTTTTCATTCTTTGCTGGGATCAATCAGGGATGATATCCGTTGTGCACCATTAACCCATTGATCTATGGCATTGTGTCAATTAGTGCTAAAATCTAAAGGAGCTAATTTAGTTGGCAGGAAGATATGTTAGCGAAGTGCATTGCATGATAATTAGTCTTGAATGGTGGATTGAGCCCGTCAACTAAGTCTTGTAGTAGGATAAAATACTTTTGAGTAGTGTCGTTTCGATTATTTCCTCTATCTTTCAATTCGTGGAATCTGGGGAAAAAAAATATGTGGGGAGAGCAATAAGGCTTATTAACTTTTAGGTAACTTCCCCTGCACTTGGCTTGCACAATTTTGTTCATTTTGTATTAGCTCCTTCAATGAGCTTGGCTGATTAACGGTTGCTACAGAGCACAAGCGTAAAGGGATAATGCGTGTGAGATGGAAGTTAACAGTGAAAATTGACATGTGAAGAAAATTGAAGGTACAAAATGAGACGATTGTTGGCAATTGTCATGTGGATTTATAGTCATTATGTTAAACCTTATGGATCTTTAATGAAATTGAGTTGAATCAAGGAAAAAATTTTCAATATGATATGAAATATTGAATATTATAAAATTTTTTTACCACTATGTGGAGGGTATGTGGGTGAATGATAGTTATACTTGGATGAAAAAAGTTGTAAATTTACAGATTTAGAGGAATTTAGATGCTATATAGAATGTATGTGTGATTGAAGATGAGAGGGAGGGTCACTCTAAGCAAAGTCCTACAGAACAGTAATTTATTTCATCTGGTTACTGGTAACTAGATACAGTTGGGTTTTTTGAATGGAAAAAAAATAAAATCAATGGTTTACTTCTGTGTTCTAGATACAAGCTGATATTCTCTCTCTTCTTGACCTTCCATGTAGTTAAATTTTGTTTTCTTGGTTAACATTGTTAATGCATTCTAGAAATATTGTAGACAAGATTCAGTTTTGTGTCTTCGAAGAGTGGTGGTACATAGTTCCCCTTTTCTAAAACCCCACGAATTAGCCAATGTTAACTTTCACAGGCAATCTTTTCATTTCATTCTGTTCAAAAGAATTTGATCTTTCATGGACTTCTCTCTTCTGATGCTTTGTCTAGTTTAACATGCCATGGTCTGGTTTTTGGAGCATTAAGTACTAGCCTTTGTATTAGATCAAATTCTGAAGCTTGCAAAGTTTTTTGTAATTTTTAATTCTGATAAAATTGGATTCAGAGTAGCTTGACTGAGCCCAAAAGACGTGCCATAAACCTTTTAGGAATGGCAAGAAGTTTTGTTACTAATTTTGTTTATGAGTATATTAATTCATAATTTAATTGCATTTTTTCAGAATCAGTAGATGTTTATCCTCTATTTCAAGCTTATGCATTTCCAACATAAAGATTTTTATCATGATGCTTGCTAGCTTTTGTATTCTGGTTCTAAAGTACTGTTAGCTGTACTCTGCCTGCCAAGGGCTTCTCTTGATTCTCTTGAATTGCTGAAAGTCTAGCTTGTTATCATCTGAGTAAGCTAGGTTTATTTTTACATCAAACTCGTGATATCCCAACTCTGCATTTCATTGTCTTTTTACGAATTTATATATGGTTGCTTCATGTATTACATTATTTCTTTTTTTTTTTTCTGCCAGAGGATCTATGTTGTTTCACTTATTTGACTAATGTTGCAGTTTGTTTGCTGGTTCAATTGTTTATTCCATAACAACACAGCTGTTGTTACAAATAACCACTATCTTGTGAAATTCCTACTTTGTTTTCATGAATGAAGCTCCTGCAGCTACCAAAACAATTGAAAAACTTTTGACTACTGAAGCTTTATTTTCTGAACTATTGATGAATCTGCATTTGTCCTTTTTCCTACGTGGTATTGGATTCTTTATGTCTAACAATATCATGCTTTGTGGCTGTGAATTGAAAAAGCTTTGGTTCTCTTACACCTGCAATTTTATAGAATCTTTGAGCTTAAGATGGTGGCTAATAATTCTCGTTTGAAGGGATCTGCAACGCCTCCTGTTGCTGCAACCATACTTTTTGGAGCAAATGATGCAGCGCTTTTGGGAAGAACTAGTGCAAGGCAGCATGTGCCAGTTGATGAATACAAGGAGAATCTTCGGAGAATGGTTCAACATCTTAAGGTTCATATTTTCTTGTGTTTTATGAATAAGCATACAAACATTTTTTGTGCACATTGTTCCCCTCTTTCTTGAAGTGCTATAGATTCTTTAGGACATAATAACGTAAGATCATATTAAGAAGTGTTCCTTTGTGATTGTACTATGAATATTCTTTGTTAAGTCATTTACTTTCAGAGAATAGCTTGGAATTTCCCCAACATTGAAATAATTGCACTACATTAATGTTATATTTATATCCATCATTATACATTGTGGAGGAGGCCTTAGTCTAGTTGCCTAAGGTTGAGGCCCAGGAATTAGAGGTCCTGGGTTCAATTCCTCTTTCCCCCTCTCCACTTCCTAAATCCCACCCCTCCCTTGTTTAAAAAAATCTTTAAATTTTTTTTTTTGCTAATATGTGTACAATTATCTATAATATGTGGTATAAATGGTATAGTATGAATTCCCGATGTTAGTGTTAGATAATTTTGTTCACAATAATCCACGTGCCAGGTTAGTGGATTAAAAAATAGAAGTTTGAATGGTATATATTTCCCATCTCTAATCTTTGTTCAGTACACTGAAGAAATGTGGTTGTTTAATTGAATATGCATCATAGGGTATTTAGAACTTTGAATTACAAAACCATTTATAGTTTTTGGATTCCCATGAGAACCAGGTATGAGAATCCTTTCATCTTAAAATCTGGTGGTTAGCTAGTCGCATATGAACTGGTAACTTTTGTCTTAGAGTGGTGTGCGGATAAGCTGTTATCTAAACACCAGTCAATTAAGGTGTTATGTAGAATGTTAGGATAAAACATGTAGTGATCTTAATGTATCTGAAATACTTTTTATAAATAGACCAAGATTGCTTTCTAGTTGTATTATTTATTTTTGCTGGTTGAAATTCATTGTTTTATTATCAGAAACTTTTACAAGACAAAGCCTTTACCTGATCCACTTCCTTCAAAATGTGGACATATGCTTCAGCAAACAACTATTAACACATAAAACCAAATGGCCAAAAACAGATGCTAAATTCAAGAGGAAGATAATGCTGGGTTGTGGCTTAGTTGGTTTGCTATGCCAGGCAAATGAGGGTCTGTTAACTAAATGGGCAGCCTTGCCTTTACCTATGTTTGGGCAATCCAAGTAAAATTCTGCCCAAACACGCAATTATGTGAGCTCCTCAGTTACTCCCAATTAGTTCCTTCAAGTTAGGGTGCACCTTGTATAACATTTAACTCACTTGCTGATGTCAAAGCCTGCAATGGAATGATTTGTTTGTCAAGTCCAATTTTCAGTTTTTCTGACCCAAAAAGAGGAACACTAATCACCTCCAGAATTTTCCCATTCACATCTCATTGTCTCTAAAGGTTGTTGCAGGAATGCTGTTCCACTATGTTAATTGTTCTCATTACTCCACCACCAGTTGATGAGGAAGGCCGCAAAGAATATGCAAGGTATAATAGGTTTTCCTTTGCATTGATTTATGCTGATCATGATTCCAACATTTCCTAAAGTTTGTAGTCCTTGTGTGACGAATGAAGTAAGCAGTTGTTAGTCACAAGAACATAACACGATACATTAGAATATAATACGAGGCTATGTTTGAAAATTTTAATGAGTTAGTGTCATTGCCCTTGCTTTACAAGAGCATAAAAATTACAAAACAAAAATGCCATTGCTTTTGATGCCCTTGGCTAAGAGTAGCTGCAAATTTCAGACTTTTCAGTTTTACCATTTTCTTTTTGCAGTGACAACCTCCAAGTTTTGATACATTACTCAGCTATAACTGAAATGATTAAAAGTGCTATTGCATGTGTAGGCATGTTACCTAGAAAGTGGGATAGTTTATATCTTTATCTAGATCTAGAACATCAAGGTGGAATTTGTTACTGGCTCTGTCTTGTTTCAAAAATTTAAGTTAGCACAGAGGCACACTATCATTCAATTTGGAGATCATGAGAATCTTTATTGCTTCGTTTCCATCTATTTCTCTGTTTTGGTTAGCTCCAGCAATATCTGAACTCTAGATGAATGCAACTTTTACTATGTAATCAGGATATTTTCATGGTTCTATACCTATCTTTGTTTTGCACTCCCTTGATTCTAATTTAAAAGTACTGACTGCTTTAAAATGAGAAGACAGATTGGTGTGGATGCTATCCCGGAGATACGTAAGAGTAGATTTCATCTGTTTATTGAAAAAGAATAATTTCAAAGTACATCTCTTAATCAGGGCTTTGTATGGTGAGAAAGCGATGAAATTGCCAGAAAGAACCAATGAAACAGCTGGACTTTATGCAGAGAAATGTGTTGAGTTAGCCAGGGAACTAGATCTACCTTCAATTAATCTCTGGTCCAAGATGCAGGAAATGGATGGTTGGCAGAAGAAATTCTTAAGGTAAATCATGTAGCTTTTTGTAACATTATCTTATGAAAGACACTCACAGGAAACTGATATCACCAGGAATGGAACTGCTAATGTTTTAGTAACTTCATGACATCCTTTTAAGCGGAATGTTTCTGCCAGAATGCTATAGGCTGCCAAGTTTGAACCCTCCATTTAGCATGACAAAACATCAAAGTAAAGATAGCCTTCATGGTGGAATTGTGGAAAACTACAAAGGAATAATTTAAAATTGTGAAAATTTTGATTCCTAGAAATTGCATAACAGTGAACCTAAAATTTTCAAGTTTCCTGTACCTCAGATTTTTTCCTTATGAACAAGAAGTTCAGATTCAAACTTTTCAAGGATTCTATGTAATGTGCACACAGGAACGCATATCCATACCCCTCATTTTGGCATAGTAATTGCATCACTTTTACTCATTCTGTGTCTATAGTTTGAAGCATGCACACTGCCACACTGATTATTAAAGACAGACAGGCAGAAAGTATTAAATCTTCATTCATGGAAATCATGTCAACGACTGCTTGGAGTTTATATCTACTCTCAATGTTGATTTTTCTCTGGCTGGGGATTGAGTGGGACTTTAGATCTGCTGATGATGCAGTACACAGATCTTCTATCCTTGTTTGCTACATATTCACATCCACTTTCTCTTATCTGGCATCGAATTTTTTCCCTCTTTAAGTTGCCTCAACCAACCTCTTACAACTTCTAACCCTGAAAACTGATCAGATTTCATCAACCCCCCCTTTTTTTTTGGCAATTTTCAGTGATGGTCTGCATCTAACAAAGGATGGCAATGCAGTTGTTTATCAAGAAGTTGTCAGAGTTTTCAGTGAAACTTGGTTGCCTGCCTCTAAGATGCCCTATGATTTTCCTCATCACTCAGAAATTGATCCGGAAAACCCTGGCAAAGCTTTCCAGCAACAGTGCTTGGGAGTTTAAGATCTTGTGCAATAAAGATTTTTTTCTTTACTCTTACCTTCTACGATCCTTCTGATTTTTTATGAAAGTATTATCCACGAAACTATATGGTTATTATTCTAATTATACTCCAGCAAATTAGCCATTTAATAGTGACTGTGCTTCTTGTGAAATGACTGTTCTTGAGTAATTATCTTCGAAACTAGTTTTTACCCCATGTAATGGAATATTATATTTGTACCGAGGAAACAAAAGAAAGAAAAATGTATTTATAAAATCTTTAAGTAGATTAGAACATTAGATTAAAAATTTTGAAAAATAAAACTGAAAACCATGCTCATACTGATATTGTACTCCTTTATGGTTAAAAAAAAATGGAAAGGATGTATTAGGACATTTTTATTTTAATGTTTATTGTGAACTTTTCTTTTTTGGAAAACGTTTATTGTGAAATTTCAATATAGTAAGGACATTCGAACATTTAAACATGTATGCATAAATTTTCTGAATGAAGCAAATTTATAATTAAGTAAACACAAATCCTGTTTCCAGTTAGCGCAAAGTGCTTCAGGGTTTGCAGGCAATTATGAAGGGTGATCGACTTTATAAATAAATAAATACACATATATATACATACACACACACATATATATATATATATATATATATATATATATATAAAATCTCAAAGACAACGTGATGTAAGCAAACCGATCAATAATAGATTCTAAATTTTAAAAAAAATGAAACAAAGAAAAGTTATATAGAAAATGTCCAAAACAGCGTAATTAATTGTTCATGAAGTATATTCTGAATCTCTAGGTTGTCTCCTAAGTATTTTTTTTTCCTAAAACTTTTAGTCACCAATTCTTTTATTATAATACTAGTAGAAGGCGCTTTTTTTTTTTCATTGCAAAATATAAATACGTTCCATTAAATGTTCATGTTAACATGCCAAATATCCACTTTAGCAGACAAAAAATGATATTCACATATCTTGCTTGGATGTAATTTTCATTATATGACTAATATCTACCAAATTGTGAATTTTTTTATTGATGTAGCGGTAAAAAATACAATGTCATCCATCATATTTTTTCTATAATACAATTTCTTTATTGTGATGAAACTTATTAAATCATGTAGTGGAAATATAACGTTTCTGTGAGAAAAACCTAAGAAACTGGCAAGCCATTTTTGTATGAGAATATGTAATAAATTTTGTAACTCATACCTTTCATTGTTAACCACCAGCCTCTTAAGGCTTGGTGAGATGGGAGGTCAAGGTTTCTAACCTTGCCTCCCACCAATTGCTACATAGTGGCTCTTTTAAAAAATCCAGACGGGTGCTTAGGGCACCTGTTTGGTTCGGTGGTGGTTCAGTCCCCACCTGTCCCTATAGGTCTAGTTGGGCCTCCCCTTAGATTAGGATAGAGTAGGATATAGACAAAATAGCGACGAATGACAAAAATACCTTTCATTATTAACCAAATTTCAATCTTCCATTATTTTTAAGCAAAATAGACGACAAGTATCTATCCATTCTTCCCCTGTTTCTCTTTTCCATTAGCTATTCTTCACACGTAAAAAAAAAAAAAAAAAATTCTCAGATCATTTTTCAATTGGCTATAAGTTATAATGATCAATCATATTCACCACATTTTTCATTTTCCAAAAATTAAAGCTTTATATCACTGTTGCCTCGTTGTACTCTCATTAAGGTCCCTCTTTGGGTTTGATTTCCAGTTTCTAATTAGTTCTACAAAAATGGAATTGCTTAAACTAAAAGGTTTGAGTCCAAATAACAGATGTAATCACATTTCAGTTCTTTTATTTTCTTTTTTTTTTTGTCATACAACACTCAGCAAATTAAGTCACTTCAGAATTGTTTGACTAGATCATTCTAGCACAGTCAAGAAGTAAAACCACTTGATGCCTAATAGATTAACACCCCTCGATTGAGTTTCTCTGTGCAAATTAATATTTTTAAGTGACAATTAGTGAACTAAAATTAATGCATGCAAATTGACAGAGATAGAGAAGAAAGAGATAAGGTTTCAGTTACCAAATTCAATTACTCATTCAATATGCCTGGTCAGTGGTCATTAATCCCTTTTGTCGACATTTTAGTCATTTTAGTTGAAGTGTTTGTAAGCAATCAACTCCTATTGTCCTGTTTCTAGAAACTTGCTCTTAGTTTAGCCATGATATTCATTGAGTTTAATTCAATTTACTAAATTTCGGTTGAAGACTACAGCTGAATTGGGAAAGACTCCCTTTAGGAATTAGTCAAGTCCTTCACATATTGTTTTAGGTGTTCCCAAACTTGATTTGATATCTCTCTAGCTAGTGGCTTTTCTTTTGGCTCCATCCTACGAAGTAAACTTCGGTTGATTTTGCTTTAGTGGGATAACACATCTATAGATCTATATTTGTTGATTCAGTTAGGATTTGATTAAGAAAAAAAAAACTTTATTAGTTACTAAGTACTATATGTAGTCCAAAATATGTCAATAAGTGGTATTGATGATATACAGGATTTAAAGGGCAAGAAGAAAATAGGTAGCTTTTCCCCTATACTAAGCCATTTGGACATTAAGTTCTCTGGTGTGGCATAAGTTTTAGCACTTAACATCCATGGGCATGCATGTTCTAGTACAATACAAAATCCGGAAAGAATTGCAGGAATATTACTTATCCCATCAAATATCAATTCATGGTTAAGATGCAATGCCATAAATATCTTAATTAGTCAGTCAACACACATTAATTAAGTTTAAATTACAATTAAACAGGGATAGGATTGTCATTTGACACACAGGTTAGAAAATGTGCTATTGTAATTAAATTAGTTTTCAAGAAATTTACTATGCTCCTATTCATTAATTTCTAGTCAAATGTCACGTTCTAAAACACTACAAAGCTCTCTTATTCCACTTCTCTCTCACTAATTTCTCCACTACCTTAATGTTCAAGTCATAAAAAACCCATTAAAGTATTTTCCACCATTAATGTACCAAGGTACCCACGTTGGACAAAGATTAATGCTTTTGTAGCATATGTCTTAGGTTTTTTATATACATAAGATCATTTACATTATCAATGAAATGGTGAATTTTTTTTAAAAAAATTTTTGGTCTGTAAGCAATACCAAGTACCAAACCATCAGATTAGCTAGCTTACCAATGAAGGGCCCTGATAGAATCCGACTGCAATAAATACCATATTACCTTGTTCTTATCTATTAAGCCAAGGTAATGGAGAAAGAAAGTGAACACTACAGAATTTAGCCATCTTAATTTCTTTGTCATCTTTTGGCTTTCTTGCTTTTCCTCCCATGGAGTGTAACACAACATGTAGCAACAAACCTGGCCATCAACAATTTTCCATGCCTGCCAATTTCTTGAAACCTGATATTGACCAAGACTTTTGCATGGATAACTGTCAATCAAAGGGTTTTCTGCAAGATTTTCAGCACCTTGATCACTTTTCTTTTACAGGATCATCATTCAATCCTGACTTAGGCATCCATACAACTGGTTTTGATCCCTTTGACCCCTTCTTTAATGGATCTTCGATGATAGATTTCAACTATTTAGAGTTTAATCCATTTGAGGAAAATGATAATAACAATGGTAAGTTAGTCACGCAAAATTTTGAAGGTGGTGGTGGCTTGTTGAAGCATACTGTTAAAGAAACTCCATTATCGGATGAAAATTCATCTGACCACAAGCTCTTCCCCTTGACTCTTCCAGAAGTTAAGCCCTTGAATTTTTGTGTCCAAGATGAGAGCTCTTGCATAACTGCTGAAAGTGTTTACTACAAAGAAGCTGGCACAAAAAGAAATAATAACAGATTTTCCAACATTGCCTTATCTTCTTCGACGAAAAAGCAGGGGCGTGGTCGAAAAAAATCCAAATCTGCAAAGGGGCAATGGACCATTGAAGAAGATAGGTAGATAAGATTTCTAAACCATTTTAACAGTTTTTTTTTTTAAAAATAATATTCATTAGGTCTTCCATGAAGGCCAGCATAACTTTGTTGTTTATTTATGTGAAAACAGGCTATTAGTCCACCTTGTAGAGAAATTTGGGGTGAGAAAATGGTCTCATATTGCTCAAGTGCTGAAAGGGAGGATAGGGAAGCAGTGTAGAGAAAGATGGCACAACCATTTACGGCCTGACATCAAGGTTTGCTTTTTAATACTTTATTTTATTTACTAAGGATGTAAACATATGCATTATTTTTTATTTTGGTTTTTGATGGTTTAGTAATGACATATGTACAATAGAAGTTTATGGTTCTCTTGTTACTAAACTTAGTGATCTGGACTTTAATTGAAATTTTCTTGTCACCTATATTTTTGTTTGGCATCAACAAGAAAATAGGAAAATCTAGCTATTGAGGTGATCACTTTCATGCAATATCTTTGGATGTTGAAATTGCATCTTCAAAAATGCATAGAATGTTAAATTTATCGTTTTCACTGCTCTCTTTGGGGTTGTGTTGGGGGGGGGGGGGGGGAACTGCCTTCCAGATAGAAAAAACACGAAATAAAACCTAATTTGCATGCAATACACACGGTAATTTGACACGATATGCGTGCAAAAAGATGTTTTGGTAACCATATAGTATAAATCAATGTAAATTTGTGTAAAAGACAACTTAAGTTTTCACGCTTTTCAAAAATCGACCATATCTAGGTAAGGATTTCCCATATTTTTATACGTGGTGCCACGTTTTAAGAGTTTCACTTTTAGTAATTGCCACTTTACCATGTACATTTCTCATAAATCAATGTCAACTGGTCTAAACAACATGATATACAATTTTCAATTATATGGTTTTAGAAGAGCATATCTATGTAGAAAGGCTGACATATTTTGCATCTGGTGCCACATTTTGAGAGTTACTCTTTGGGAAATCACCACATTATTTTCATTCATACACAAGAATTGGAATCAATTTTTGGTTAAAAAAAATCATAAAAAAGGCAAACTTTCCGTATAAAATAAGTAATATATGCTAAGTTTGATAAATCAACTCAAGAAAGTTTTTCCTTTTTCCTCTATATCCTTTCTGAAACTAAATCTCCCTGAAACCGAATGGAGAAAAGAAAAAGACTCAAATGAGAGTTGATAAATAGGTATGTCAATTGACGTCATTGTTTTTTCCAGAAGGATATATGGACTGAGGAGGAAGATAGGATTTTGATCGAGGCTCATGCCGAAATAGGGAACAAATGGGCAGAAATTGCGAAGAAATTGCCCGGAAGAACTGAAAACTCCATCAAGAACCATTGGAATGCAACCAAAAGAAGGCAATTCTCGAGGCGAAAATGTCGCACAAAATGGCCAAAACCTAGTTCTCTTTTGCAAAACTACATAAAGAGCTTGAATTTCGAGAAGAGCAGTAGTGGAAGAAAAAACGCTTCGACCACTGATACCCCAACAATCGGTGATCATAAACAAAATTCAAACCCTAATGAAGAGGCAATGGAGTTAAACAGTGATCCACTTGTTCCAGACTATGATTTTAGTGAGGTTCCAGAATTCGCATTAGATGACAACTTGTTTGAAAGGACCAGCATCAATAACCTGAATTCAGAGATCCACAACGCTTCTCCAATTCTTGATGACAAAGGCTTTTGCATGGAGATCCCATATGATGTTCCTCCTCCAATCATGCAATTTGAAGTGAAGAAGGAGCTTGACTTGATGGAGATGATTTCCCATGTCAATCAATAAATGCCTACATGCCTAGTATAATAGCCCTACGAGAGGGATTAAAATCTATTCGTCTTGCAAGAAACATACAACTTACCCTTTTAAACATAGCACATATTCAGCGTGGATTGATAAAATAAACTGATTAAATTTCCCAGATAAGTATACGAACCATATAGCTCTTTTTCTTTTTGTAACTTTTCGATCAACTTAATGTGTTCTTTTTGGTTAATATTTCATGATTGAGGTTTTATTTGCTATTTCTCCTCAAGTTAATATTAGGTGCTTCAAGATGGTGGAGTTGATAAACTTTCCCTTGGTAATCATGTTTAATTAGGTAATCTTCTCTTCACTTAAACACCATATATAATACTATCATCTCTCAAGAGAACCGTGCTTCAGGGTTTCAAAAATTTGCACTTGGAGTTTAGAGGCATGAGAACCATATCTATCTCTGAAAATGCTCTATTGATGTGATTGAGAATTTGAGATAATGGATTTTGAGAATGGCTCCTTCAAATATCAAAATTTTAATTGCCTTTACTCTTTCTTTGGTTTACATAGATAAGTTTAAGGGTTATTATTGCTTTACCCCCTTAACGTTTGGTACTATTATCAATTTTCCCTTAACCTTATTTTTTTTCACTTTATCCTTAAGACTGAAAATTAAACTTAATGGAGTTTGTTAATATAAGTGATAATAACAATGTAATAATATTATAAAATAAAAAGTATTTTTGTCAAAAATTTGTTAACATATTAAGTTAAATTATCTATGAGGGCAACGTGACTAAAAGATAACGTTAGAGAGTAAATTGATGGTAGTAATATATTTTAAGGGAGTAAAGTGATAACAACACTAAGTTTAATTAGTCAGTCTAGTCACAAAAATGTCTATAACTACAATTAAACGGGGCCGCGATGTCATATGTCATTCGGATTGGAACATTTACTTTTGAAATAAATTAGTTACCAAGAATTTGTTATGTTTTTATGAATAAATTTCCAGTCAAATGTCACGTGTGCAAAAGCGCTAGCTTTCTTGTGGCATCGCTCTAAAGTAATTCCTCCATTAATTTAATAAAATTTGCCCTTTTAATCTACCAAAGTAACCATTAAAAACGGCAAAACCAGCAAAGCAAACCCCACTTTGTTAGACAAAAGGTATACTATTTGGAAAAAAGAAAGGTATACTGTTTAGGTCAAAAAGGTGTACTATTTAAACAGCAAAGCAAATCCCATGATCCCTTGTTAAAAAAAATTAATAAAAAATAAGGATGTTAGGTATATTTTTTTGATCAAAAAAGAAATTAAGGAGTTTAGTGGATGTCTTAATTTCAGCATATACATTTCTTAGGGCATTCACAATTGATTACACTTTTTAGAGTGTAATCCATATGTCATATCATCATTTTATCATCCCTTTTTTTTTATGACACTATCGCTCATTATAAATTATATTTACACTCTATAAAGTATAATAGCTTGGACTCACAATCAAATCACTCTATGGATTACACTCTTTAGAGCATGGACCGTTAGAAAGCTCTTGAATTGAATGGATAAATTGGGTTAATATTTTGACCTTTTTTTGCTTTAAATCACAAGTACTATTTTATGATATGTGACTAATCCTATTCAAGTCAAGTCAGATTTAAACTCTCTTAATATTATTCTTTTCATTTTCATGGGTTTTGAACCTGATATCTCATAATTAGGAGATGCAAGCCCCTTCCACTTGCACTAATATCTGTTGATATATTTTGACAATTGAAAGCTTTAAATATGGGCCCCATGCTGCTGCTTTTAATATTTTGTCAAATGAGCTCTATTCCAATAGCTTTTGACTGCCTTTTTGCGTGTAATACTTGTTATACTCCCATAATGACGTGGAACATAATGCATGGGTGTAATAAAGGGTATTACACCCTCTATTACGCTCCATTGTGGATGCTTTTTGGGGTTTTTATGTCAATTGTTGTAATTGAAGTTGCTAACTTTACATAATAGTATAGGAGTTTATGTGGATGACGAGTCCGGGTATACATATATCAATTAGTTCATCCAAAGTCAAGTTTTACATTTATAAATTCCTAAATACCCCACAACGATTTTTCGCAAGTATACGAGTCGCGATTGAGTATAGGGTATTAAGAGTCGAACCCACAGGGAAGATTTTCAATTACCGGTGATTTTCAAACTCCTTTATTATTTAGACTATCACAAATGTAAAAGATTAAATCTACATTACAAACATGAAATAAAAATAACAATAAAAAGCTCCTAGAGGTATGAAATTCCTTACTATTCTTGTAAATGAAGTTATCGGTTAACTGAATGCTATTATTTTGGCTAGTTATGGCATAATTTCCTAATGTACGTGAAACCTACTCTCGTAGTGAACCAACTTACTTTTAACTAAACCATACCTACTATCGTGGTGAAATTAACTACAAGTTCATTTCTTCTATGAAATTATATGAAACAAGTTACTAAAGCCACATAGGTGCACCTTTACTCTAGTAAGTGTACTCCTAAGTTTGTCACTTCCTTGAACTAGTGTTAAATTCCAATTCTCATTATAAACTTAACATCTTTAGATAATCACAATTAATAGCCGGTTAATCATGATTAGATAAGCAAAAGTGATAAATAACTTTTTCAAAATAATAGCATCAAATAACCAAGTAAACATCACTCACAAGATATAACAAGTTCATTCATAACTCTAGGTATAAACTTTAACTAAACATGAAAAATATAAAAGAAAAGACCATACTTGTATGATAGCTAAATATAAGATTCAAATACAAGAGTTAAAAAGTTGAAGAGATGGAACCCCTTATCACATGTGAGCAGCATCTTTTCTATCTTCAAACCTCAATCCTCATCCTTGCTTAACATGATACAAGATAGGATAAAACTATACTGTCTATACTATACTATTCTAACTAATGAACTAAGGAAATTCTAGTAAAAACTACATTTTTGTGGAGTTTCTCTAGCTTTCCAAAGTTGTGAAACTATTTCCAAAGGCCTCTATTTATAGAGGAATTCCTTGCATAAGATAAAGTGTTAAATCATGTTAAGATTCCTCTTGAACTCATTAACAAGATATATTTGAGTTGTAAAACTTCCTTGGCAGCTGTCTTGGTCTGTTTCCACCGAAATTCTTGCAGGAAAATAGGTCAAAAAACTTGTGTGAACATAGCATAGTTACAGAGTAAGTTCCAGCCGAAATTGAAGAATACACGACCTCGAAAACGTGACCTTGAGTCGCGTACTGCACCCCACATATTGCTTCTGTAGGTTTGCATTTTCTTGATAAATTTCATCCTTGCTTTGTTTTTTTGGTCCAACTTCAACTGATATTTTCTTGATGTTAGAGGCTGAACTAGCTCTTGTACGAAACATGAAAGTTGTAGCCCTTAGCATTAGCTTTCCAATACCTTAAGAATCATCCAATTTGGAACTCTGTGGATTGATAAATAACCAAACTACCCTCAATTGATTAGAACCCTGTTTCAGTTTTCGACTATGAAATTGCACTTCTATATTTCAACTTTTTGACAATGAAAATGATTGAACTGGACTTAAATATCTCATGTCAAATGTAGATATATCTCTTAGTTTCAAAATGGTACAAGAATCACCTCAATCTGATACTTGTAACTCAAGATATTGCGGAAATACCTCTAGGTGTCAAAGCTATCTTCGCTTGCATTTCTTCCTTTGAATGTTTTACACTTCATATCTTCTTTAAACTACTTCAAATCATCAATATTTTTCTTAATGAAAAATGATCTTATTAATGCAAGAAAATCACCGAATACAACGAGGGGCCGAGGCCTTTACCTCCATAAAGCGTAAGGAAAGAAGCATAGGAAACCTATTACTTACTAACTTGCTATACTCTAATTCTTCGAAAACTTGGAAACTCCAACCGATCAAGAGTGATGTCACCTCTCACCAAACAAGGCAACTCACTGAACGAATCATACGTCAACGTTACTCCAGAGTCAACGCCAATGTTTGAAAGTCTGTCAACAGGTTTATTTGCTTCCCGAAAGCAATGTGACACCTCTCTAAAAAACCTGCTATCTTTTAACAATTCCTGTAAATCCCATCGTAGCCTCCATGGACACCGCACTTTTCCTCCAATAATAATCCAATTATCTTCTCAATTCTCTCTATTTAATGATTGAATCATTAAACCTACAAAAATATGAAGTTTTCACCATTAAAATCCATAGAAATGCAATTTTTCACACTTAAACCACAAAATACATATTTTCACTAGAAATATAGTTAATTAGCTATAAAACTAAATAAAACATACCAAAACTAACTAATAAAACACACTTAAAAGATATGAAATATGCACTTATCAGTGGATATTTTGCAACATTAACGGGTTCATATGGTAATATGTGAAACTATATGAATAAAGAGTAATTTACCCAAATTTTAATTGCTCTCACACTCTCTCTTATTTCTTTCTTGCAAATTTCTTTGTGCAGGTTTAGTGCATAATTATGGTGAAACTTTGATAAGTTTTATTAGTCAATCAAGAAACTTTGAGATGATGTTAATAACTACAAGTAAACAAGGATACAATTGTCATTTTTCATACGGATTGTCAAATTTACTTTTACACTTAAATTTACAATGCTTTTGCTATATATTTCGAGTCAATATCACATGTGCAAAATTAAAGCCTTTTTTCCTCTCTCTCTCTCTCTCTCAAGAGCTAGCCTTCTTATTTCAATTTTCTCTAATTGACAAGGAATTTGCATGGATAGCCATCGAACCAATGATTTTCAGCAAGAATTTCAGCATCTTGATGGCTTATCTATAGCACCATCATACAATCCTAACTTGGGAATTCAAACAAGTCGTGATGATCCCATCCCTTCTTTAATGAATCTAAAATGGTATTTTTGATTTTGTAGAGTTTAAGCCATTTGAAGAAAATGATAATATCAATGGTGGCTTGTTAACTATACTGGCAAGGAAACTCCTGTACTAGTGCAGATACATCTAACTAGGCCAACCCCTTGAGTCAACAAGGAGCTGATGCCCAAAATTTCAAGATCCAAGAAATCAAAGACCAAAGATTCGAAACAACTTTGATAACTATAGTTTCTTCAATACACTTTCTAATATTGGAGTGATTGAGATATACTTTGAGAATGACATTTTCTGATATCAAAATTTAAATTGCTTACTTTTTTCTTAATTTCTTGGTGCAGGTTAAGTGCATAATTATGGTGAAACTTAGACATGTTTTATTAGTTAGTCAAGACACATTAAATAAGTCTATAACTACAATTGAACAAGGACACAATTGTCACATGCCATAAGGATTGCCAAACTTACCTTTTAAAATTAAATTATTTACCAAGAAATTCTGTATGCATTTGTGAATGAATTTCGAAAAATGATATTAGCATTTCTCATAAAACCTCAACCAGTCCTTTCTTTCTTTTGGATTAGATGAAGTTTGAGTAGTGCATGGTGTTTTTTGAGGAATGCTAATATCATTTCTCTAAATTTCTAATCAATGTCACATGTGCAAAAGTACTTGCTTTCTTGTTCCAATTCTCTTTAAAGTATTTTCTCCATTTAATTTAAAGAGTACAACATACATATCCATTAAAGAATTACCCACTTTTAATCTACGAAAGTAAGCTTAGAGAAACAGAAAAATAGAACAGGATAAAGGAAAGAGAAATTCAAAGAAAAAAAAGAAATATTCAATAATAACTAATAGCTATAACATGGATAAAGAATTATTCACCTTTGGCCTACGAAAGTGAGCATAGAAAAATAGAAACAATAAATCAAAATGATGAGTGCGAGGTATACGTATAACAATTAGCTCATCTATAGTCAAGTTTTATATTTATAAATTTCTAAATACCCCACACATAATTTTTGGCAAGTATACGAGGCGAGAGCGAGTATAGGGTATTAAGGGTCGAACCCACAAGGAAGAATGGATGATTACTGATGTTTTTCGAACTCTTTTATTATTTAGATTATCATATGTCCAAAATATTAAATCTACACTATACACATGAAATAAAAATAATAAAAATAACAATATAAAACTCCTAGAGGTATGAAATTCCTCACTACTTTTGTAAATGAAATTACTGGTTAAATGAGTGCTATTATCTTGACTAGTTATAGCGTAATTTCTAATATGTGTGAAATCTACTTTCGTAGTGAATCAACTATATTTGTAATTAGACCATATCTACTCTCGTAATTATGAAATTAATTACAAGTTTATTTCTTCTATGAAATTACATGAAACAAGTCACTAAAGCCACAAAGATGCACCTCTACTCTTGTGAGTGTACTTCTTAGATTTATCACTTCCTTGAACTAGTGTTAAATCTCAGTTCTCATTACAAACTTAACACATTAAAATTATCACAATTAATGGCCGTTAATCATGATTAAATAACCAAGTAAATATCACTAACAAAATATAAAAAATTCATCCATAACTCTAGGCATAAACTTTAACTAAATATGCAGAACAAGATCCAAACTTGTATTATAGCTAAGTATGAACTCAAATATAAAAGAGAAAGCGATAGGAGAGAAGTTACCCTTGTCACATGAGCTCTAACTCTCCATCTTTAATTCTCAAATTTTCATCCAAATCTAGCTACAAGTACAAGAACGATAACTATACTAACTATACTATCCTAATGAATCAAACAAAACTAGTGAAGACTACATTTTTGTGGAGTTTCTCTAGCTTTCCAAAGTTATCAAAAATGCTCTCCAAAGGCCTTTATTTATAAAGGATTTCATGCAAAAGACAAAATGTTAAATCATGTTAAGATTTTCCTTGAGCCCATAAACAAGTTAGATTTGAGTTGTAAAGGTTCTTTGACAGTTGTCTTGGTCTATTTCCACTTAAATTCTTACAGAAAAATGGGTCAAAAAACTTGTGTGAACAAAGCACAAGTTGTAGAGCAAGTTGCAGCCGAAATTGAAGAATACGCAACCTAAAAAATGCGACCTAAGGTGGCGTATTGTACCCACGTTTTGCTCTTTTGCAGGTTTGCTCATTTCTAGTCAAGTCTTCTCTTTGCTCTGATTTTGGTCCAACTTCAATCAATATTTTCTTAATGATGGAAGCTAAACTAACTCTTGTACTCCTTTGAGTTAGATTTCCAATGCATCAAGAATCATCCAATTTGAATCTGTGTAAACTGAGAAATGACCAAAATACCCTCTACTAGTCAAAACTCTGCATCAGCTTTTGACAACATAATTACACTTCTGTATTTGACTTTTTGACAATGAAAACGATTAAACTGGACTTTAAGGTCTTCATAACAAATGTAGAGCTATCTCTTAACTTCAAAGCTATAAGGATAACCTCAATCCAAGGTTGGTAGCTCAAAATATGTCCGAAATACCACAAGGTGTCAAAGCTGTAAAACTTCCTTCTTGTATTCTAAGTTGCATTTCATCTCTTGCACTTCATATTCTTTTTTTATCACTTCAAACCATCATCAATCATCCATTTATTGTGACAGCTCCACCTTACCCTAAGGCGAACCAAAGGGTTCGGCGGACCGCCTGCCCAACTCTCGCCGGGACTACGGATCGGGAACAAATGTAAACCCTACCAACCGCTCAAAGGAACTTCGAGAAGATAAACATTTAGAACCCAGTTGAGCCGAACTAAAATATATGATCAATCTTTAGTACAACGTTCCCACGAAAAATCAAAACGAAATGGAAGTGCCGCCAGGACTACTAAGCTAATCACATCCTGAAAAACTTGTTCTGAAAGATAATACAGTGCTCGAGCGCTATAACGACCGTTAAAAGAAACGAAACAAAGAACGAAAACAAGCCGTGGATGAACAGTGACTGCCACGTCACAATCCGATCGGAACCCAATCGAATACAGATAACGTTATATAACTCTAGAGAATAACATTTCCAAACCAAATAAAATGCATGAACATGATTAAACAGTTTTATATACATACGTCTGTAATTTACAAATCAAAAGGGAAATATTTGGATCAAGGTACATTTAGGATTTTCCAACTCCCGAGGAGCTAGACAAAAGAGTATTTACACTAGCTCATTTCATTCTTCAAAACATCAAAGTTTCAAAAGATGGTTCCCTGTAAGGAAATCAAGGATAACGGAACGGGGTGAGCTAGAAGCTCAATGAGGTACCAAAAGTATAAACAATAGAAATCATGAGAAAATACTTTTAAGGCACATATACACATCAAATAAGAGAAATGAACGAACACCACAATTTAAAGGATACAAGTGGCTCTCAGGAGCCAAATCCCCGTTGCAATACTTGATCCAACCTTGTTGACCCTCCGTCAACGTTTAATGAAACACACATGTCCGTAGACCCCGTTTACGCCAAAATTCCGATCACCAAACATACCCCTTACCAGTCCCGAACGCCAAACAAGAACAGGAATGGTAATACTCGAGTATACCGGAAATCTAGAGTCTCCAATACCCAAAGATTTCCCAGGAACAGGCACCCATGGATTGTCAAATTTTCTCGACCAAGCCTTTACTGGCTCGATCCAATTGACTCCCCATGAGGTTGAGCTCAGATTTAACAGGAAGATCATTGGATGCACTTTCAAATGACATTATAACAGGCGCAGGTAACAGATTCAAGTATATACAGGAAACAAGTCACACAGGCCAAAAAATGAGTGCGATAAAATACACACTTGTCTCGTACAAAATAAACAGTCGATAAGGACATTCAAATAGCAATTTGTAAGTACAGACAACCAGTTTACCAATAATCCAGGGGAGTGGTACACTCACCAGTTAAAGCAAAGATACGTCAAAAGTTTCAACTAAGGTAGGGCTCTAATCACCAAGAAACCCTAAAATAACCAAGGTAAACAATTATGGTTCTCACAGCCACAAATCCAGTAAATAAATTGTACAAATAAGGCTCGACTACAAGTCGTAGATCTCGCCAAATAATTACTCATGCAAGTGTGCAAAACATAATTTTGGGACGAAAAGATAACATAAAGATCTAGGGCTCGAACAACCCCAAAAGCCCTTCTTATATATATCCCAAACCAAACCAAATTCGAAGAAATCCAACACTCCCAAAATTTGGACAGCATATCCCCTACATTTCCTTACTTTTCTATCCTACAAGCAACACCAATTCGTCTCAAATCAACCACATACACATCATAGACTATAAAATACACCTTTCAACACAATAAGCACAACTGAAGCTACACTTATCAGATTGAAACGAATCTTATGGCGTTTCGAAGCCAAAGCATATGCCTACATTTCTTATGAAGACCTCCAAAGCCAAATCATGCATTTTCATGGTAAAAAATGGAAATCCCCATCAAAACAAAAATCTGTCCGCGAAACAGGGCTCATGGGCAGTCAAGGGTATTTTGGTCATTTCACATGCTACAATGCTCGGATCCAGTTGAAATTTTGTAGGCAGCTAGCTAACACCATTTGCTACAACTTTCATGTTTTAACATAAGCCTGATTCAGCCTCTAACATGCACGAATAAAGCCGGTCAGAACAGGGCAGATTGGAACCCTAAAACTGAAATTTCCACACAAAACTGAAATTTTTCGCAAATAACTACAATTAACGTACCAAAGCTCCACTTTAAACCATATCAAGCCATCATCCATGGCCAATCAACACTTATCATATCAAATCAGAAAAATCATGAACAAAATCAGAAATTTCACAAACTCCACTTAAAACCATAAAGTTTTCCACAAAATAACATTTTTAGCCACCACAAGTCACTAATAAACCATTATTAAAAACAAACAATGAATTTCTACACTACATACCTTGATACCTCAAGAAAGGTAGTAGCTTAGGTTTCTTTCTTCCAAAACAACTCCACCACCTTCTATAATCCTACCTAGCAAAGGATTTTTATGGAGTGATTTCAAGTTTTGGTGGTTGAATTACAAGATTTGTGCAAGAAATGGATGAAATAAGTTGAAGGTTCCTCTCTCTTTTCTCTCTATGAAGTTCGGCCAAGAGGAGCAAGAATGAAGATCATTTTGGGTCAAATTGGATATTTGGTAAAGTTAGGGAATAGTGGTCAAAGTCAAGTTGAAATTAAAAAGTGACATATGGCACCTTGTAGGCTTAAAGTTATCCTTTTGTCTCTCCAAAATTAAACCATCTAAGTAACCTCTAATTGTTTCCTAGCACCTTAAAAAATAATATCTCTTAATACAAAAATTCAATTAATCACCAAAAATTTTATCGTACTAAGCGCACTAGCGGGTCCCACGCCTCTACTGCACATCAAATTGAACGTACACTAATTTATATCAGAAAAATGATTTAAAAACTGTAATTACTTATAAAATATATAGAAAATGTAATATTTTAAAGGATAGTAATAAAAATGTAGGCGAAGAAATAAAATAATTCCTGTAAAATGTGAAAATTTTCAGGTTCTCACATTTATCTTCTCAATTCATGCCATTTGATGATTCAATCCTTAAACCTATGAAAACATGAAGTTTTCACTATTAAAATCCATAGAAATACAATTTTTATCACTTAAACCACAAAATGTATATTTTCACTAGAATCCTAGTTAATTAGCTATAAAAAAAGATTAAAACACACCAAAACTAAATAAGAAAACACACTTAAATCACTCAAAATATGCTCTTATCATAAAACAAAGGAAAGAGAAATTTAAAGGAGAAAGTAGAAAAGTTCAACAATTTTGCATGAATAGTAACGAGCCCGGGGTATGCTTACAACAATAGAACTCAATGTACAATTAAATTTTAAATTTACAATTTTTTAAAACACTCTACATATAATTTTTCGCAAGTATATAAGTCGTGAGATAGTATAGGATATTAAAAATTGAACACATAAGAAAGATGATCAACTATAGGCATTACTCAGACTCCTTTATTATTTAGACTCTAAATAAATTAAGAAAAATAATGTAAGCTATAAAAGGGTATAAAAATATAAATGAAAACTCATAGGATTATGGAATTTCTATCTACTCCAATTAGTGCAACTCCCCGACTAAAGGAGTGCCAATACTTCGGCTAAGATATGGCATAAATTCCCTATATTTGTGATACTTGCTTTCATCTATGTACCAACTGATAAGTGAATATTTTACGTGTGTCTCATATGGTTACATGTAAGATTTTGGCATATTTTAGGGGTTCATAGCCATTTTTAAGCACTTTTTGGTGAAAATTTCTTCAAGTGTCGTTTAGTAAAGTAAATATGCAAAACGAGTGGATTAATGCATAAATGTATGGTGTTTGTAGGTTATTGGTGCATGAAACAATCATTTGAGTTGAAGAAGATGCAATGTATTTCTTGAAGGATAACGCATAAGTGAAACAAGAAGAAAAAGTCGTGCGAAAAAGGAAGAAAGTTGAAGTTGGAAATAGAGGAGTTGGATTCGAGTTCAAATCCATCCCACTACCCTCAGATCCGAGACCTCGTCTGAGAAGCTAGAGGAATAGATCTGAGGGAATGGGATCCAAGCGCGGACCCCTATGAGAAAAGCCTTGGATTTTGCTTGCAAAACAAGTGAAAAAATTGGAGAAACCCTAGATCCAAGCTCAGATTAGCTTGGTACTCCTTGGATCCTAGGACATGAATCTACCTCTCTCTTTTGCAATTTGTAGAACAACTTGTGCATATTTCACACATGCTTTTTGACTCTTGTTTCACAATGAATTTCAGCTGGAAAGCTGGCAAGCATCTTGTACACTTGAAGGGAATATTGAAGATTCCAATTAAGGGCTTTTTGGGAAGAAAAAGTAAAAGAAAACAAGGAGAATAAGTAAAACAACAAAAAAGGGAATGACAGAGAGAGAGAAATGAAGTTAGAAGGGAAAAAAATAGGGTTTTTCTCTAGTTTTCTCTCTAGTTTTAGTTTTTAGTCTAGTTTTCTTATTTTCTTAGAGAAACTTGAAAAACACTGGATGTAATCAAATATTTGGATGCCTATGAAATTGATGAACAAGGGAGATCTTGTTTCTTCATTTGAATGAGCAACTCTTCCTCTCTTTCCTCTCTATTTACTTGAAAGATGTTTGATTTCATAGAAGTTATGAACTTTATTGTCAAATGCACTATGTGTAACTAGATCTTTTTGTTCTAGGTGTAGATGAAATTATTTATACTTTGATTATGACTATATCTAGTTGATTATTTCTATATCTTGTATTTTCT
Organism: Coffea eugenioides; assembly: GCF_003713205.1. Classification (NCBI taxonomy): domain Eukaryota; kingdom Viridiplantae; phylum Streptophyta; class Magnoliopsida; order Gentianales; family Rubiaceae; genus Coffea; species Coffea eugenioides. The sequence continues at coordinate 13,145,513 of NC_040038.1, read as the reverse complement.
TGTTCACTTGTTCATACTTTAACACTTATGAATGCTTGATCAGTATTTGTAAGCCATTTTAGTTGTTGTTAATATCTGAAAATAGTTGATAATGATGGAAAATAAATGAGTGGAACTTAAAGAGTAGGCACATAAAAGTAGTGGTGCACTTAGGTGGATGTGTATGACATTTCTTGTGCTTGATCTAGTTGATACTTGAGATTTCACCATGATAGTAGGGAAACTTAGGTATTAGCTAATTCCGGTTCATCGGAAAAAGCGAGTTCTGATTATTTTAGTGAAATGCATCCCTAGCAAGACAAGACGAGTAGTATTAGTTGATTATTTCTTCCATGATTGAGTGTGATTAATGGATTCTATTGCCTAGGACACTTGTGTTATTTGAGTTACTCCAAATTTGTTTGTTAACCTTTGAATTGTCTTATTATTATTGTTGCTTAATTTCAATTGATTATTTAGTAGTTTAGATACTAGAGAGTATGGTTAAACCTTAATACTTCAAAAATGGTTCCTGTGGGTTCGACCCTATTCCCTTTGTGCTACAATAACAACTTGTACACTTGCAATTAACGAGAGAATTAGGTTTCAAATTAGAGTGTAGGTATAAACCTTGTCACCAACCTAATCTATGAAATCAACTACAAACTTATGAAATTCTATGAAATTACTTTGCAACAAGCCATAAAGGTGTACTTCTACTTTCATGAATGTATTATCTAGGTTTAGTACTTTCTTGAACTAGTTTTAAATTACAATTTTCATTACAAACTTAATACCTTGAAATTATCACAATTAATGGCTAGTTAATCATAATTATAAAAGCAAAAGTACTAAATAACTTACACAAGATAATAGCATTAAATAACTAAAGAAATATCACAAACAATCTATAGATAACTTGACCAAAACCTAAAGCATGTAACTTTAGAAACACGTAAAGCAACAGATCTTGTATTATCACCAAATATAAGCCTTGTCACATGAGCTAGAGAGAAGAATCCTTGTCATATGAGCCTCCATGCTCTCCCTCCTTCATCCTTAATCTTTATCCAAGATTAGCTAAATACAAGAGTAAATGAACTAATTTAATCCTATACTACTCTAACCTAAACTAAGAGACTAAGTTCTAGCTAAGATCTACATTTTGTTGGTGTTTTTCTCCTTTTTTCTAGCTCCCATTTCGTCCATAAGGTCCTCTTTCTATTGGAAGAAGAAGGAGAAAAAATCTTGTGCATGTTGCGTAGCTTGCACTGCTTTTGCTGACATGAATCTGACTTTAGACTTCATGAACGGATTGTGTCCTCAACTTGGCCAGATTGCTTGCTTTGTTTTGGTTCTCGCGAGAATGCATTCTACCTTAAATCCAGCCTTAGAATCGGGTCATGAGCAAGGGAATTCGTCTGCCATTGAATTGATACGAAATATCTTCATGAAGATGGCCGAACCAGCTCTTATGTAATACACAAAAGTTATAGCCAATTGAACTAACTTTCCGATGGATTAGAAATCAAGTCATTTGGAGGAATAGGTAATTGAGTTATGTCCAAAATGCCCCTAACTAGTTAGAAGATGAAATGTGTCGATTTTGAGAATCCTTTTATTTCTCTATTGCACTTCAATCATTCATCAATTGCACTTCATGTACACTTGAAAACTACTTCAAATCATCAAGAATCATCCAAATATTTTCTGATTTCACTCTAATTGATGATTGAATTTTATGTAACCTACAAAACATGAAATTTTAACCACTTAAATCCATAGAAACGCAATTTCTTCACTTTAACCACAAAATGCAAAACTTAACTAAAATTCTAGTTTTTCGACTCAAACTTGAATGAGAACATACTAAAATGCATATAAATAACTACATAAAAACATGTAAAACAAGCATTTATCAAATAGCTATAAATAAAAAAGATTTCTACAAGAGATTCAGCAGCTCATTGATTTATCTTTTACAGGATGATTAATTCATGATCCAATCTTGACTTAGCAATTCAAATAACTAGTTTTGATCTTTTGGCCCTTTGATCTTCAAGGATAGATTTGCATATTTTAGAGTTCAGGACATTTAAGGAAAATGATAATAGTAATGATGGCTTGCTAAAGGATATAGCCAAGGAAAATCTAGAAATGGATGCAAATTCATTTGACCATTATGACTAGGGGCAGGTATGGTTGAAATTTTCAAGCAATTGTCCAATTGTTGTATTTCTTATTTAATATGATATACAATTATATATCTTGTTGTACTTACAAATTTTATTTTTATGCACCAATTCAATATATAAGCACAATTGCATCTATAAGTGTAGACTAAATTGTAGACAAAATGTAGGTATAAAACCAAAAGGTGCCTGCACCAATCCCGACCATTAGCTCATCCCTTTGAGTGGTCGAGAAGTTATGCCCTTAAATATCTCTATCCAACATGAGTTCAAGTATTAGTGCTGATAGTGTTTATGGTAAAGAGGTCGGTACTAAAACACAATATCACTTTGTCCACATGAAAAATGAGGCTGTTTCATATTAGCAATTCTCCTGAAACTAACAAAATTTGCATTTTGTAAAAAGAAAAAAATGACATTAATTAATTTTGGGACTCATTTCACTTTGCACCTTTTAAATTGTACCCAAATTACACTATGTATCCTAAACTTCAATTTAGGATATAGTGAACCTTAAACTTTCATATGCATCTCATTTGAGTCTGCTTATTAAATTGTCGCAAAAAAAAAGAAGTAAGAAGAGTGCAAATAACATAGAAGTGTAGCAATTCCATAACAGTAAAAGGACTAATTTCACTTTACACCTCCTAACTTACACTCAACTTTTGCCACACACTTTAAACTTCAACTATTAATTTGTTACACTTTAAATCCTTAGATTTGTCCCACTTGAATCTGATTGTTTACACCATTAAGCAAAACTAGTAGAAGTAAGGAGTGTGCGACAATGTGTGAGTATAGTAGTTTCACACCAGTAAAATGATAGAAAAACAAAGAGGGAAAACTTTTCCTGTTTTCACCAATATACCAGTCTAATGTATAATCACATCTTAGGATTAATAACAAATCCAATTACCTGACAAAGCAAAGGAGAACATACAACAAGAAATTGGAAAATCTGGGTCTTTACCTGGAATTTTTCAAGTATGAACAACTCCAAGCCTAGTCACCCTAAACAAAGATTTTTAAGATACTCCAACCATAGATTGGCAAAGTGAATTAGTCCTTTTTATTTGTAGGATCTGCTCAACTAATTTCTACCAAAATGGTGCTTGCTGTTGGAGCATTTTTTTTTTTTGTGTAGAGGTAGTTGGTCAATGGGTTGCCGAATCACATTTGCAAAGGATGATGAAGCAGCTAATTTACAGTTGAAGGACATAAACATCCATTAAAGAACTACAATGTGCCGGTATTGTTAATGATCCACTATGTATTTATTATTAGTTTGTTTTTTCTTTCCAACAAAGAGTAGAGACAAAGAATATATATGGAGATCTTTGAGAATTCGAACATTGGAATTCTCCTTACTTTTGTTTGTTTTTCCTAGTGTTAACTATTGGACTTAAATGGAACACGTTTGAGAGCTTTTGACAAAATGCATCTAAAATAGATGTGCATGTAGGGTGCAACATGAGGATTAGAGATAAGAGCTAAATTTGTCTTCTTTTTGAATATGTTTCATATCAGTTTTGAGTCCATTTGTAAGATCAAGTGGTATAAATTGTCCATTTTATGTCACTAGTTTGCATCTTAAGCTAATAAATGGAATAGTTGTGATTTTTGTTATTTTACATGCAAAATCTCTTTTGCTCATAAGTAAAATGATCTAGCTTAAGTGGAAATGAAATGAGCAAGGATTCGATGTTGGAAAAGTCACAACATTAGCTAATAGAAGGGGTGCAAGGAAAGGTTTAGGTGTTGAAGGAAAAAACAAAGAAGAAGAAAGAAAAGGAGACAAACCGCGGAAGAATCCGTCCGTGGTTACTCCCATGGTTTGTGGCCAGAACTTCAAATCGTGTTGCTCTGCTCAATCTCTTGGAGAATCCCTGTAAGGATTTGATCTAGGGATTCATGGTGGCTGCAACTTGTCAACTTGTATGGATTCTTTCCTTTTTTCATCTTGACAAGATACAAAAAGGACAATTATACATCACCTTTTGGGAGATCTAGGAGCTTCTTTTTCTTGACTTTAACAAGGAAGAAAGAGATAATTAGAGAGAGAGGAGATTTGACAAGGGAGAGAACTTTTTCTTCTCTTTTCTCTCAAGTTTAGATTAGTGATAATTTTGAGATCTAGTTTTCATCTTTCCTTGGAGAACTCTTGATGTACTATGTATTTTTGATGGTAATGAAGATGAATAAAACTTGAAGATCTTGTTTCTTCATTTGAATAAGTATTTCTTACTTTTTACTCTCTTTGTTGTATCAATAATGCTTAGTTACCTTGTAGACATGAGTTTTGTTATTAAACCTATAATGTCTAGCTAAATCATTTTGTTTTAGGGGTAGATGAAACTATTTGTACCTTGATTATGGTTAGATCTAGTTGATTATTGTTATATCTTGTACTTGCTAGTTCGCTTATTCTTGTTTTAACTAGGGGTGGCAATTCCTGACACGACCCGAAAACACGACACGAAACTAACACGAAATTAATGGGTTTAGGTTGAGGTTTTGGGGATTCGGGTCAGAATCGGGTCAGAATCGGGTCAAACCTGAAAAGAAAACAGGTCGATTTCGAGTCAACCCGTGGTGACCTGATATGACCCAATATGACCCGATTACGAATTAAAAATAATTTAATAAACATAAAAATTATTTTATCTAACTAAACTAAATAGTCTAAATCATTCTTTTTTCAAAGGTATTAATTACTTAATCCTAAAAGAATTTATTTAACTTGTGTGAAGTTGAAATTATTATATTTGGATAAATAATATATTATGTTATTTTTTACTTTTATGCTGTTTTAATTTATTTTATATTTGGTTTGGGATAAAACACTTTTACATTGTTTAATTTATTTTAGATTTGGTTTGAAATTATTTATTTAAATTTTTATTACTTGATGATGTAATTAATTTTGTGAGAAATTGATTTTATTAGAAATTACAGTAATAAATTAATAAATTAAAATTAAATTTCGGATCGATCCGCCAACCCGCCAACCCGAAATTTTCGGGTTCGTGTCAGGTATCCTGACCCGTTTCGGGTTGGCAGGTCAGGTTTGGGTTAGTGAATTTTTTATTATACTTGAGTCTCAACCCGACCCGCCAACCCGAACTCGATCCGATTGCCACCCCTAGGTTTAACACTTGTGAATGCTTGATCACCATTTACCAATCATTTTAATTGTTGTTAATCTATTAGAACAGTTAACAATGATGGAAATAGAATAAGTGGAGTTTAAGGAGTAGGCACACAAAAGTAGTGGTACAGTTACGTGGATGTTTATGACATTTCTTGTACTTGATCTAGTTTATACTTGAGATTTTACTACGAAAGTAGGGAAACTTTAGTATAAACTAAGTTCGGTTCATTGGCAAGAGCGAGTTTTGATGGCTTGAGTGAAATGTATCCTTAGCAAGACAAGAATATTAGTAGTAATTGGCTATTTCATTCCTAGTTAGGCACATTTAATGGATTCTGTACCCTAGGACACTTGTGTTTAGTTGAGTTATTTCAAATTGTTAACTTGCTTTGTTTTACTTTGCATTTTGGTTGATTAAACTAGCCAAAATTCTTGATAAGTTTAGATAATAAAGTGAGTTAAAAGTCTTAATAATACAAAAGTGGTTCTCAAGGGATTCAAACTTATTTTCTTATACTACAACTCACGACCCGTGCACTTGCGGTTAACGAGGAGATTAGATTTAAAATGAGAGCGCGGGTATAATTCTTGTCAATTAGATAAAAGTTTGGGGTGCATATGACAAAATGGAACAAGTTAGGAGACTTGCACATTGTGTGTACGCTTGTTACTTCAATTTTTTTGCTTACGATGCTAAGAATAGGACACAAACGGGAAAGAGATGAGTTTAGGATGCAATGCATCAAACATTGAAGTTTAGAGTACAAAATGAGAATCGGGCATGGTGCAAAGTGAAATTATTTGAGACATAAGTGTCGCTTACTAAACACCTATTTTTTGACATTTAGGCCCAACAAAAAGTGTACTTTGATAATATTATTAGAAAACCTTTACGGTTCTCGAAGTATGAGTTTTTTTTTTAAAATACATTTTTCGAGCAAGTGAAAAATGGAACTCCATGTCCTGCAATTGACAAGAAAACAAGCATCAGTGTTTTGCATTTTGTGTTGGCGTCATAGGAGCCACTACATCATTTGCCACATGTTGGTTTTTGTCCTATTGATTCCTGCTTTCTATCTGGCGAAAGATGCCATTCAAAACAAAAATAGTCCCTGTATTGGGATGCGAAGAAAAAACTTTGGGAGAAATGCCGCATCATGTTGTCTTTCTAGTCAGATATCTAATAACAAGAACTTGCACTTCACTATTGAAATAATCTTGTGCATTTATAAACTTGATCTCTGTATTTATACTCTGATCCACATAGTTAAGTGATAATATCGTCCCATTGATTGCTCAAATAGTTGTATTGATGCTCATGTTGCCATCATCTCAAGGCCCAAGCTGGCTGATATCCTGATAAAACCTGTAAAAAAGCTCCAGTGAGTGTAATATAGATGGTACTAGTACACAAAGGCATTCCGAAAAACTTGAGTAAAGACCTATTTCTGTGATGCTACTTTGGTGCCACTGCCATTGCCAATGGATCTGATGGGAATTTTTATATAAGTACAAGTTTAAATCCAATTTATACCTGTTTTGACTGCAAGTATACAGGTCAACTAATAGTTTAGGGCATATATCGGGTCGATCCCACGAGGAAGATTGGACAATTACCGGCACTATTAAAGCTTCTCTATTATTTAGACGATCAATGAATTAAAAGAGATAAAACTATGCTAAACTTATGCAAGAAAATAATAAATGAAAGCTCCTTAGGTTATGGTGTTCCTAACTACTCATGCAAGTGCTGCTTTTGGATCATTGAGTGCTACTATCTTGGCTAGTTATGCTGTAATTTCCTTATGCATATGAATCATACTTTCGTAGTAAATCAATTATACTCATAACTAATCCATACCTATTCTCATGGTTATGAACTTAGCTACAAGTTTATTTCTTCAATGAAATTACATAAAATGAATCACTAAAACCACATAGGTGCACCTATACTCTCGTGAGTGTACTCCCGAGGTTTAGCACTTCTTGAATCAGTGTTAAATCTCAATTTTCATTGAAGATATAACACCTTAGATAATCACAATCAATGGTACCAAATTAATCATGATTTAAAGAACTAAAGTGCTAAATAACTTGCTCAAATAATAGCTTCAAATAGCCAAATAATAAACACTAACAATCATAAGAAGTTCAACCAAACCCAAGGTATAAACTTTAAAAACATATAATAAATATAAAATCCAAGACTTGCATATTAACCATACTTAAGAATCCAATGCAAAAGATAAAGAGTTAGAGAAGAGATAACTCTTGTCACATGAGCTTCAACTCCTCCTTCGTCGTCTGCATCTTCATCCTAATCTAACCAATATACAAGAGTGGATGAACTATACTACTCTATATTAAACTAATCTAATACTCAAAAGATGTAAAAGCTACATTTCTACACTCCCAAGTTTTCTCCCGTATCTCTCCTTCCTCTTGCAAGTTTTTTTATGGCTATATAAAGATAAAACAAATGGTCAAAAAATGAGGTTTTACACCTTTCCCTTACAGCTGGTAGTGGTTGTCACATATCTCACATTATATGTGACTTATTAGAGGTGGAAACAAATTGTCCGCATAGAGAGTAGCCTTTTCTGACCACAATCCGACCATAAAATCCGTCCAAATTCCAGCCGGATTGCTACAGTGACTTTTTGTGCAATTTTTGTTCAATCTTCACTGCTGCTCCGATTTTGCCTCAACTTCAACTGAACCTTTCTTGATGATAGAAACTGAATTAGCTCTTGATCAGAACATAAAACTTGTATTTCTTTGAGTTAGCTTTCCAATGCATCAAGAATCACTTCATTTGGATTTGTGTAGGCTGAGAAATGACTAAAATACCCTTGACTGCTCACTGCTTTATCTCAGCTTCAATCGTAGAAAATTAGCTACTGTAATTCGGCTTTTTGACCTAGAAAACCTTCAAACTGGATTTCGATGTCTTTATATGAATTGTAGATCTATCTCTTATCTTCAAGATAGTTCAAGAATAATTTCAATCCAATAATTGTAACTCAGGTTATAGCCGAAATACGAAGATATATCAAAGCTGTCAACTTCCTTTTCATCCAAAAGAAGTATATTTTCAAATTCTATACAAATTATGGACAAAATGCAAGTAAAAAGTGACAAAAACCTTATTTAATCACTTAATAACATTTTACATCAATTATAGCCAAAATGATCCATTTTCTTCCTACAATATTACCAAAGTGACTAAAAATAGTATAAAATATTATTCAAATATAGCGTAAATTAGTCACTTATCAGGATCCATCTCAAAACCTAGATTTGACTCAGATCAAAAGATTGTGGAGAGAGGAGCTGGATTCAGAAAGTTTCTCTTTTTCCTCTTTTGGATTTTGTGATTTTTTTGTTACCTTTTCTAGGTGATGGTTGTGCTAAGAAACGACTCCAAATGCATTCTTGGCAAATAGCTCCTTACAGTGATTGCACTGCATTTTGAATGTTCCATCAGCCTGCTTTTCCACTGTCATATCCTCCCATATTGTTGACTTTTTTTTCCTTTGTTTTTTTTTTTCAAATGGTTTTGCTACTTCATCTGGAATTTTTTCCCTGTTTCTGCTCCTTCATTCAGCTGTCATTCTAAGGTTTCTAAAACCATCTATTTTTTGATCATCTCATCAGCATTTTTTTCCACCTCAAGTTGTTGATCTATAACTTCATTTCCAACCTTCATAACAGGATTTGATGATGATCCTTAGTGTGAATGAAATGAAGGATTGTACATGCCCATTCTTTAGAGGAAAAAAACCAATCAATTTGCTGTTAGCATGATCCAAAAAAGAAAGAAAAATAGTTGTGTATTATCAAGCAATAAAAGTTCTACTCTCAAAGATTAGAATAAAATCAAAACATTGGATTGTGATAGTAGATAATATTAAGAGTTAAAATAGCCAAATCTTAAACCTGTAAATCTCGAAATTGGTCTACCTACCCAATTAACAAAGTATTGTATGTACTTTGGGTGCAAAGTGGAAGTTATGAATAAATTTGAATAATGCTAAAACTAATAATCTTAGCTACCAAATTATTTCTACACATGTCACCAATTAATTATGCATTGCCATTTCAGCCCAACTTATATCCGATTCTCATTTTACATTTAAAATTTTTATTTTGGACATCTTTCACGATAACTTCGGAATTTGTTTCTTTAAGACCGAGTTAACACTTTAAGAAAGACTAACGAAAGTAAAGAGATTTTTATATTCCAATTCTCATGTATCTTCACATTCTTCTTTTCTTTTCTTTGTTAGAAAAACCAACCAAAATATGAACATGTGATAAATCATTAATAGTATTAGCACATTATAGTTCTTTAACCAGAGGTTCTTCTTCTTCAATTATAAATAGGTATTTCAAAAGGCTTTTTCCCAAAAGCCCTGGGGCAATGGAATTGGGAGCAATTGTTTTTAGCTATTTCGACATTGGGCATTTGGGGTTCTTTTTCAAATAAGTTTCAACCCTTTTTCAACTTTTTCTTTCTGTCTTTGTTTCTTGACTTTATTGTTGTTTAGTTATTTTGAAGATGGATTTTATTTATTTTTTTTAAGAATTGTTTGGGAGAAGTACAAAGTAGAAGTATCTATGACTTTGTTTTCTACATTCTTTTTTCTTTCTTTTTCATTGATGGCAAAATAAAGTTACTTGCTAATGTAAGTAGATTCCTAATTCATTGATTATTGTATGCTTAAGCAATTGAGCATAGCTTATACTTTGGACACTTCATGATCATAAAATCTCACAATTCCTAGTAAAAATATATTAAAATTTAGAATTTTAAGTTTATTGCTTAAGTTTGTCACACTTTCTTTGGATGTGATATTTTGGTATTCTATATTGTTACCTGTACATTAAATTTTTTTTAACATCGAGGATGTGTTTGCTGTGTATTGATTTTGCTTGTTAAACAACAATAATATTTTTGTAATCTTTCTCAATTTTATTAATTTTTCATACTATTAGTAAATTAACATATATGTGCGCATGTGTGTGTGTATGTGCATGTGTGTATGTATGTCCATATGTATGTGTGCATACATTTATATATATATATATATATATATATAGACACCTCCAAATATATACATACACCTCCAAATGTATATATATATATGTATGTATGCATATATTTTTAACATTTCTAGGTATTGATCCTCCAAATGCAAGGCTAATTCACTTTCACTTTACTAACATGGTATTTGTTGCCTCCTCAAAATCTTCTTCTAGGCTAGGTAGGGTTTGCATTTGTTTATGTTTGAATGATTCCAACTAAAAATTCTGAATTTTCAATTTCTTGTTGTCGTATGTCTTATGCTTTGTCAGGTAAATGGTTTTTGTTTTTAACCCTTAGATGCCATTATACATGAGACCAATTTATTGGTAAAGCTAGGTTAAACATCCCCTCTCTACTTTTCTATCCTTTTACTAATATGCAATTGCTGCACTCACACATTGTGTGCACACTTCTTAATTTTGTTAGTTCTACTCAGTAGTATTAGAAATTTGACTCAAATGGTATGAATTTAAGAGTTGGGAGTTCATTGAGTTAAAAATTTAAAATTTGAGGTGCAAAGTGAGAATTGAATACTTCCTCCGTCCCAAAATTTGGGACGCTTTTTGGGAAACACACTTTTTATGTACAGTCGCATTACGGGACAGGCTTATCTGACTCTTCCAAGCATACCCTTTGCTGTTTGTGGAGTGAAACAACAAATTGGTGGGGCCACTTGCCATTAAGTCACTTTGACTAAAAGGCAAAGACAATCAGAAGGGTATAACTTCCGATGATGTGTTGTGGCTGGGTCCATCAGAATTGGTTAGTGCAATCTTGACTTGTCAATAGAAGGGTATAACTGGAAAATAATTGTAAAAGTGATTTGACTTTTTCAAAGTGACTCAAATTTTGGGACAAGCGAAAAGTGGAAATATGACATTAACAATGGGACGGAGGGAGTACAATATAAGGAGTGCGATGTAAAATTAGTTGTTTCACTAACGTGGAGTAGCTCCACTCAGCATGTTACGTGCAACATCATTCATTTGGTTTTGTTTATAGTGTTAATGGTGAGTGGACTCAAATGGGAGAATTCGAAAATTTATGGTATAATGTATCCAAAATTCAAATTAATTTATGAGAGTGGAGCTCTAGTAACAAGGGAATCATAGAGTGCTGTTCTATACATGCTTCAATGCTAAATCATCAAAAGTAAGAAAATTAGTATGCATACATTTACATTTCCAATGGAGTCAATTAAGAAATGAATTAGAAGCAAATCTTGATATCAGGTTCAAATGATTGTACCATCTTTCTCTACACTGCTCCCATTCCTCCTTTTCAGCTTCTCAGAAACTTGAGACCATTTTCCAACCCAAAGTTTCCCTACATGATGCATTAGTACCTTGATTACACATAATCATATTCCAATCAAAATTAGTGCATATGGATTTGCAGAAAACACACATAGAAGTTTTTGTAGACATAATTAATAATACAAAAAACTATCAAAAATTCTTTAAATATTTGGATAAAAATTCGTGTACCTGTCTTCTTCAGGGGGCCATTGCTCCATTGCTGATTTAGTTATTTTTTGACATTTCTCTGAATTTTTCATCTAAGAAGATAAGGCATTATTGGAAAATTTGCCACTATCAACATCTATGGAAACGCTCTCACCTCAAATTGACAAATTTAGGGGATTAACTTTACTTGAATTTGCATTTAGTATTGGAGTTTCCATGACAAGCCACCATTGTTATTATTACTTTCTTCAAATGGCTTAAACCCTAAAAAATTGAAACCTTTAGTTGAAGATCTAGCAAAGAAAGGATCAACTGAATCATCAACAGTTGTTTAAATCCCTAAATCATCAAATGTTTGGAAATAAGATTCATTTATCTATCTTCTTCGAGGGTCCGTTGCTCCTTTGCATATTTAGATAATTTTTGACCTCTCCTTGGCTTTTTCATCGAAGAAGACAAGACATTATTGGAAATTATGCAAGGGCTCTCATTTTGGAGACAAAAATTTAGGAGATTAACTTCTTGATGATTCAAGGTGATTCGAATTTCCAGCCCGATGAATTTGCATCCAGACTACAGTTTCCTTACCAATATAGTTCAAGAAGCTATCACTGTTGTTATCATTTTCTTCAAATGGCTTGTACTCTTTGTTAGTGTGGCTATCCCACATCATAAAATCAAGAAAGAAACCTCCCCTTATTCAACTATAAATATAGGGGACTTGTGTTGGAGTTAAGTGCACCAAACCAAGAGAGTATTAGTGGGCTATTTGGGCCATTGGATCATTAAATCTTTTGTTAAATATTTTGGGCTCTCTTGTGTTTTCAGTATTAGGTGTTTTGGGCCTAGGAACACTTTCTTAAGGGACCTTTGTATTCTCTTGTTCATAGTAAAATATTGCTCCTCCTCCGCCCGTGGACGTAGGTCAATTTCACCGAACCACGTAAATTTTTGTGTTTTGGTTTTATTTATTTCTGCTTTGTTATTTGTCTTTTGGAGTTACCAAAAATCCTTTCGTCAATTTCCTGGGACCAGTCCTAACAAACTAGTATCAGAGCTTGAGGTTATTCTGAATATGTTCCGTGGTCGCGGTTAAATATGATCTTCCACATCAGAAAAGATATCCTTGGACACTGGTCCATTTGTGGGGTCTGTCTGTGGGACCAATAGGGCCTGTTTGTAGGGTCCGCCTATGGGACCAGTAGGGCCTGCTTGTGGGATCCGTGGGGTCCACTTGTGGGGTTAGTGGGGTCCTCCTGTAGGGCCAATAGGACTTGTCTGTGAGGTCAGCCTGTAGGGTCCGCTCATCTTGTAGGACGTACTCATTGTTATTCGGAGGTTTTGAATTTTGTGGCAACAATGGCAATAACAAATATTGTCGTCGAGAAATTCGACAGAAATGTCAACTTTGGGATGTGGCAGATCAAGATGGAGGCTATTTTGGTTCAAGACGGAGTTGATCTAGCGATACACAGAATCGAGAAAAAGTCAAAGGATGTAACAAATGCAAATTTTGCTGAGATGGATAAGAAGGTAAGGTCCAGTATTATCTTAAATTTCTCTGATGAGATTTTGCGGGAGGTAGCCACTAAGATTTCGGCAAAAGCCATGTGGGACAAGTTTAAGGTCTTGTATATAAAGAAAACAGTTGAGAATCGGCTTTATTTAAATCAAAATCTATATATGCTTCACATCACTGAAGGTACATCTATACTCTTACATCTTGATAAATTTGATTCCATTATTATGGATTTGGAGAATATAGATTCGATAATTGATAATGAGGATCAGGCCCTGTTACTTTTGTGTTTTCTTCCCCAATCTTTTACATATTTTCACGATACTATGATTTATGGAAAAGAAACAATTTTCTATCGAAAAATTAAATCTGCATTAAAATCTAAAGGGCAGATAGACAGGGATATTATTGAAAATTTAGTGGAGGTCAGGCAGAAGGTCTGGTTGTTACGGGTAGAAATAAGAGAAGAGAATTTGATAAAAATAGATCTAAATCTAGATCTAAATCCAGAAATAGAAATGTGAAGTGCAATTATTGTCATAAAATGGGGCACATTAAGGCAGATTATTTCAAATTAAAAAATAAATTGAAACAAAAGGAAAAATCTGGTGAGAAAAATATTGAGACTGCCAAAACTGGTGTTGCAGCTGATGAGAATGAATGAAATATTTTTTTTTGTGACTGATGACAGGACAATAAAGATTTGGGGTGCTCTTATTACATGTGTCCCAATAGAGATTTATTTTTCACTTATGAATCTTATAATGGTGGATGTTTTGATGGGCAATAGTGTCGTTTGCAATGTTGTTGGTAAGAGTACAATCCGAATTAATATGCATGATGGTATTATGAGGACGCTCACTAAGATTAGACATGTTCCTGATTTGAAAAAGAATCTCATCTCTTTGGGCACCCTAGAGGTTATTGGGTGTAAATACACAGCTGAAAATGGCATTATGAAGGTTTCTAAAAGTACTCTCATTATAATGAAAGTTTGCAGGGTTGGTAGCTTATATGTTTTGCAGGGATCTACTGTCACAGGCTCGGCTGCAATTTCGTCATCATCATCATTGTCTGATTATGACATCACAAAATTGTGGCATATGCATTTGGGATATATGAGCGAGAAAGGTTTCGGCATTCTAAGCAAAAGGGAATTTCTTTGTGGTCAAAGTACTGGATCATTGAAATTCTGTGAACACTGTGTCTTTGGGAAGCAAAAATGAGTTAGCTTCTGTTCTCCAGCAATCCATAAGACGAAAGGTACTCTTGATTATATTCATTTAGATTTATGGGGTCCATCTCATATTCTATTTAAGGGTGGCGCCAAGTATATGTTGACTTTCATTAATGATTATTCAAGAAAAGTTTGGGTTTATTTTCTTAAACATAAGAATGATGTTTACCTCACTTTCAAGCAATGAAAAGTTTTGATTGAAAAACAAACAGGTAAACAGATCAAGCGGCTGAGAACAGATAATGACATGAAATTTTATGAAAGAAAATTTGATGAATTTTGCAAGAATGAAGGAATTGTTCGGCATCATACCATCAGGATGACGCCTCAGCAAAATGGTATAGCCGAATGTATGAACAGAACACTTTTGGAGAGAACGAGGTGTATGATCTCTAATGTAGGGTTGATAAAGGACTTTTAGGTAGAGGCAATTTCTATGGCCTCTTATATTGTCAACCGTGCTCCTTCTGCTGCTCTTAATTTCAAAACTCCTGAGGAAATTTGGTCAGGTACTCTTGCTGATTATTTCAATTTTAAAATTTTTGGGTGCCCAGCATACATGCATGTAAATGATGAAAAATTAGAATTTCGAGTTAAAAAGTGAATTTTTCTTGGATATACTTCTGGGGGTGAAAGGATACAGATTATGGTGTTCTGATCCCAAATCTCCAAATCAGTAGAGATATTACTTTTGATGAATTCTCTATGTTATCTTTCAAGATGGAGTAGTCTAATTCTTGTCAAATAGATGATAGTATGCAGAAGCAGGTGGAGCTTGAAATTAGTAGTTCTGGTGCTTCTATTCAACAAGTGCCAGTAGATACATCTGAATCTACTGATGAAAATAATTTAGAAGAGAAAAATATTTCATTATCAGAGATAGACCAATGAGGGATATTTGACCACCACAAAGATATGCAAATTTGGTTGCATATGCTTTATCTGTTGCAGAAGAAACTGATGTAGTTGATGAGCCTATTACCTATTCAGATGCGATTTCTTGTGATGATTCTGCTACATGGTTGGTTGCGATGAATGAAGAAATTGAGTCTCTCCATCGAAATGCTACCTGGGTTCTTGTGAAGCCGCCTCTAGATAAGAAAATTGTTGGATGCAAATGGGTCTTCAAAAAAAAAAGAAGGTATTCCAGGGGTTGAAAATGCAAGGTATAAAGCACGATTGGTTGCAAAGAGCTATAGTCAGGTACAAGATGTTGATTTTAATGAAATATTTTCACATGTTGTTAAATATAGTTCTATTCGTGTTTTGGTTTCTTTAGTTGTCATGAATGATTTGGAGTTGGAATAGTTTGACGTTAAGACAGCTTTTTTGCATAGTGAACTTGAAGAGAAAAGTTATATGAACCAATTTCAGAGATTTGAAGTTGAAGGAAAGGAAGACCATGTTTGTTTGCTAAAGAAATCCTTATATAGATTGTAACAGTCTCTAAAATAGTCGTATAAGAGATTTGACACTTTTATGTTGAGTCATGGTTATTCAAGGAGCATGTATCATAGTTGTGTTTACTTCTGAAAGTTAGATGATGATTTTTTCATTTATTTGTTGCTTTATATTGATGACATGCTCATTGCTGTCAAGAATTTATCAGAAATTTACACTTTAAAATTGCAGTTAAATAGTGAATTTGAAATGAAACATTTGGGAACAGCTAAGAAAATTTTTGGCATGGAGATCAAAAGAGACCGAGAAGTTAAAAAATTATTTTTGATTCAAGAAAATTATCATGAGAAGGTCTTGGAGAAGTTTGGCATGAAAGATACTAAACCTATGACTATTCCTCTTGCTAGTCATTTTTTACTATCTGCTATTCAGTCACCACAGTCAGTTGAAGAGGAAGAGTATATGGCATGGGTTCCTTATTCAAATGCAGTCGGCAGTATTATATATGCACTGGTTTATACTCGTCCAGATATTGAACAAGCAGTCAGTGTGGTTAGCAGATATATGTCTTGTCCTGAAAAAACACATTGGCAGACTATGAAGTGGATTCTCAGATACTTGCGAGGGGTTTCAAACTGCTGTTTGGAGTTTGGGCGAAATAATGACACTTTGGTTGGTTTTGTAGATTCTGAGTATGCCGAGAATCTTGACAGGAGTAGATCACTTTCAGGTTACGTATTTTGCATTGGCGGTTATGCAGTTAGTTGGAAAGTTACTTTACAACCTGTTGTAACTTTATCTACTACGAAGGCAGAATATATGGCCATGACCGAGGCAATCAAAGAAGCCTTATCGTTGAAGAATTTGTTTGGTGAACTTTGTCTACATCAAGGTGTTACTACTATTTACTGTGATAGTCAAAGTGTCATTCATTTGACTAAAGACCAGATGTATCATGAGAGGACGAAGCACATTGATGTGAAATTTCTTTTCATTCGAGATACTATTGCTGAGGAAAAAGTCCTTGTTCAAAAAATCAGCACCAAGGAGAATTCTGCTGACATGTTCACGATATCTCTTCCAATTTATAAGTTCAAGCAATACTTGAATTGGATTGGTATTCGTTGTTGGTGATTTAGACCCATTGGAGCTTATGTAGAGAAGGTGAAGCAATTTTGCTATTGTCGATGTTGGGAATATACCAAGGTGGAGATTTGTTAGTGTGGTTATCCCACATCGAAAAATCAATAAAGAAACCTCCCCTTATTCAACTATAAATATAGAGAGATTGTGTTAGATTTAAGTGCACCAAACCAAGAAAGCATTAGTGGGCTATTTGGGTCTTTGGGTTATTAAATTTTTTGTTAAATATTTTGGGCTCTCTTGTGTTTTTATATTAGGTGTTTTGGGGCCTAGGAACACTTTCCTAAGGCACTTTTGTATTCTCTTCTTCATAGTAAAATATTGTTTCTCCTCCGCCCGTGGACGTAGGTCAATTTGACCGAATCACATAAATTTTTGTGTTCCTGTTTTATTTATTTCTGCTTTGTTATTTGTCTTTTGGGATTGCCAAAAATTCTTTCATCAATTTCCTGGGGCCAGTCCTAACACTCTTAAGAATCCATTCTTGAAGATCCATTAAAGAAGGAATCAAGTGGATCATAACCAGTAGCTTGGATTGATAAGTCAAGATTGAATGATGATCCTGGTAAATATAAGTCATTGAGGTGCTCAAAATCCTGGAGAAGCAAAATCCTTTATCAATTTGATGTTCCGACGAATTGGTTGGCAAGGAAACTTGTTGATTGCCTTCGGTTGGTTATTACATTTTCTGTTAAACTCCATGGCAGAGATAGGAGGATAACCAAAAGGCTACAAAAGATAACCAAATGCTGTAGTGTTTACTTCTTTCTGGACTGCCTTGCCTAAGTGGGCAAAAACCAAGTGGTACATATGTTATTTATTGCAATCTTGATTCTGTTCGAGCGGTTGCCTAAATAAACAATATACGCTCCAAAAAAGAAGAAAAGAATGTTAATTATGATTTCATGTTGGTACCAAGATCTTGTTTAATGTTAATTATAGACTTATTTCAAATGTTTTGAGTCTCTTGATTAATAAATTAAACTATCTACTTTTCAATGTAATTACGCACTAAACCTGCACAAACAAAGCACCAAGAAAGAAAAAGTGAAAGCAACTAAAATTCTGGTACTAGCAAGTCTCATTTTCTCAACATTTCAATCTTTTTGCAATTTATGCCAATCTTTGTCCCTATTTCAGCATGAGCCTTGATTAAGATCTTGCCTTCCTCCTCTGTCCATGTATCCTTCTATACAGGACAATGAATAAGGAATTGAACAAGTGTATTAAAGAACCTAGTTATCAAAATTGTTTCCAATGTTTTGGCCTTTGATTTCTACAGTAGGAAATGATAGAGTAGAAAGGAGAAAATTTGTAGATTGGAATATTAAGATTATTTTATCATATTCTTAATTTTATATGAATATATTTCAAGGAAAAATCACATAAAGAATAAGAAATTTCAGTATCTTAGCAATTCAAGACCATTTTTCCATCCCAAATTTATTTACAGGATGGATTAGTAACTTGCTTATGCATAATCAGAAGGACGAGATCAAAAGTAATGCATAAATAATTACAGAAAGAAAATAGAAATTTTTTGGCAAACCCATAATAAAACAGAAAACTGCCAAAATCTCATCAAATTTTTTGAAAAAAATTAATTGCCCCATCTTATTTGATGGTCCATAAATTGCTCTTTTACTGATTTTAGATATTATTTGATCCCCACCTGGTTTTTTTTTGACAAAGAAGATGAGGTATTATTGGCAAATCTGTTAGTATTTATTTTTCACACTTTTTGTAGTAAACAGTGCCAGCCATGCAGGAGCTCTCCTCTTGGACCTTGAAATTTAGGGGAAATTTAACTTCTTGATGACTCAAAGGGATTTTTTTTTTGTTCTGCAAGAGATATCTCCATATTATATATAATACAAGTAGCCAAAATATGATAGTTCAGGCTTTGCTACATTAGGTGATTATGATAAACATCACAGGTTGACCCAAAGGTTTAAACTTAGAAGCTGAAAGCATTTACGTTATAATAGAACTATGCAATGTGAAGTAGAGTTAAAAGTCTAATCGCATAAATGCAACATATCACGAAATGTGTTACTTCACAGCCTTATTCGAGTATGATGCCTGCAATGTCTCCTGCATCAACCATAGCATCGGATTGGGTCATTACAGCCTTTTGCAGCAGACTGTTTGTTACCTTTCCCTCCACCCTTCTCAAGATATTGCTGGTGGTACTCCTCGGCTCTGTAAAATGTCTTTGCAGGAAGAATTTCAGTCACAATCCTCTTGTCCATGTATTCCTTCTACTTCTCTTCAAGTGATTCTTTTGCTAGTTGAGCCTGGGTCTCATTATAGCAGTATATTCCTGACTGGTATTGTGTGCCAACATCACCATCCTGATGATTAAGAGTGGTGGGATTATGGCGAGCCCAGAAAAGAGAGAGCAAATTAGTGTACGGGCAAACAGTAGGGTCAAACTGAACTCGAACCACTTCAGCATGGTTAGTGGATCTGATACAAACCAACTTGTAATTTGGGTTATCAACGTGTCCCTGAGAATGACCCACTCAAAGGGATAAGATTATGCTCAGATGAATATCCTTACCTGTACAGTTTAACGGGCCACAATTGTTATAATCATGTTCTTCAGATGGCTTAAACTCTAAAAAATCGAAGTGTACCATTGAACATCCGTTATCAAGGGGATGAAAAGAAACATAACCAGTCATTTCAATTCCTATGTCAAGACTGGATGATGATTTTGAAATAGATAAGACATCAAGGTGCTACAAATCTTGGAGAAAATCCTCGATTTTATGGCTATCTATGCAAAATTCTTTGTCTGTTAGAGAGAACTGAAATAAGAACTTAAGAAGGCTACTGCTACTCCACATGTGATACTGACTTGAAATTTATCTTCTCAAAGTAAATCTGTCAGTAGCTAAATTAATTATAAAAGTAAATTTGCCAAAATTTGTCAATCTCTTAGTTCGAGACTTATTTAAGGTGACTTGACTTGACTAATTAAACTTATATAATTTTTACCATAGTTATGCACTAAACCTGCACAAAGAAAGCACCAAGAAAGGAAAAAGTAAGAGCAATTTAATTTGAAACCAGAAAGTGATTTTCTAAAAATCCATTATCCCCACTTCCCATATCATATTTCAATTGTAGTGGATTTAATTCTAACATATGGCCTTTGGACAAGAATTGCTACTTTTTCCCTTTTTAGATAGATTGTAGAACGAAGAAATCAAAGAGTGAAAGAAACTGAGATTTTTCGTATTGAAAGTTATTCTTTTTCCTCTTTGCATACCAACAGTCTCAAATGATTTTACCATCTTTTTCTATACTACTTCCCAATTCTCTGCATCTTAGCAATTTGAGAACATTATCCCCTCTTAGTTGCCTACTTATACATAACTAGGACCAAATCAACATTAATGCATACAAAATTTTAGGTCAACCTAATTAATTTATAATACAAAAACTTTCAAAATCTCATCAAATATTTGGAAAAAAAATACTTTACCTGGCTTCTTCAAGGGTGCATTGCTTCTTTGCTGATTTAGTGATTTTTTTTATCATGCCCTAGATTATTCATCAAAGACGATGATACACTATTGAAAAATCTGCCATTATTTCTTTTTATGCTAGTCTCTCTGTGAAAAACACTATTAGCAGCTATGCAAGAGCTCTTACCTTGGACCGAGAAATTTGGGGATAAACTGCTTGATGATTCAAGGTTTAAGATTATGGTCATATGAATTTGCATAGAGTATCACGTTTCCTTACCACTGTAGTTTGACAAACCACCATTGTTATTATCCTGTTCTTCAAGCGACTTGAACTCTAAAACTCGTCACCTATTATTGAAGATCCATTAAGGAAAAGATCAAAAGAATCATAAGAAATTGTTTGAATTCCTGATTAACTGAGGATTGAATGATGATCCTGTAAAGGATAAGTCATCAAGGTGCTGAAAATCTTGAACAACATCCTTTCATTGATAGTCCGTGCAACGTTCTCTGTCCATTTGAGGTTATTGGTTGGCAAGGAAAGTTGTTGATGGCTAGTTGGTTCATTGCTACATTTTCTATCAAATTTCATGGGAGAGAAATGAAGATAACCAAATGATCACAGAGAAAGGAAGATAATAGCCCATATGGATCTATCTTTTTATAAGAATGAATGAGCCCACATAATCCATAAGGTTTCTTTCTTGCTGATAATGTTCTAAATATGCCAACTAATTAATGACACATTTATTCCCTAATGCTAGGTTCTGACTACCAAAACCACCTTCATTAAATAGTTTACAAACTTCAAGCCAAGCCACCTTAGTTTTGTGAGCGTATAAATCGACTCCAGACCAGAGGAAGGAGCCAAGCAGCGTTCAACTTTTAACTTTTTAGTAATTCCTTTAGGAAGGATGAATATATGACAACAGTAACATTCCATACTAAATAGCACTAATTTAACAAGTTAGAGTCTGCTACCATAGCTCAAACTCCTATGTGTTCAGGCCTTCTACTCGTGCAAGAATTTTATCAACAATCACCTTTTAGTCACTAGCAGATAGCTTGGAAGATATAAGGGGTACTCCCAGTCAAATACCTGGTAATGTCCCTTTGACCATGCCATCAGATTGCAATTCTCATTGCATTTTCAATTGTCATATATACCAGCAGCAAACGTGTTGCATTTAGAGAGATTAGGTTTAACTCAAGACAACCATTCAAACTGTTGCAGCGCCTATTTAAATATATTCATAGATGGAATTGTTCAAGCAGATAATAAGAATAGGTCGTCCGCAAATATTATATGAGAAATCCCCAATTGACAGCATTTAGGATGATAATCAAAACATTGCATAATGATGCTTCTCTCAAGCAAAAGGAAATAAAATACTTCCATAGCTATCAAGAACAAGTAGGGGGACACTGGATCACCTTGTCTTAAGGCTCGTTGATTCTAAAAATACTCTACCAGACAGTCATCTATGTTGACCTTAAAGACATTTATTTATTTATATAGTCCTCGTCTAGTCTTCTTATCTTCAAGTTTTTCCGTTGTATGATGAACTGATTTTTCCTGTTAGTGTACACTAAGAGGGTTGGCTTCAAGATAGATAGCCTCTATTTCAGGCTAATTTTTTTTTTGATACTCTTCAGAACAAACTTCATTTTCAATGAGTCCAACATAATCATTTGTCTAATTTCCAATATCCCACTTCCCATAATTTCATAAAACTCATTACCACTTAACCAATTTGTAGAAAAATATAAACAACTGGGCTTTTCAATCAGCAACAGTTCATCCAATGAGTCCATTTAGTCACCATACTCTCAAAGTCTTCCTTTTCTGCAACTACATCTTAGTAGGTGTAGCCTCCAGTTGCATTTTCCTAAACTCTCTTAGAACATTAATCCCATCTCTTAGATTAATCCCATCCAATTGAGGGCCATATTCTTGACTGATTTCCTAGAATGACTTTCTCAAATGGAAATTACATTGCTTTCATTTTTTTCATGCATTTTGTGCAGCTTTAGTGCAAAAATTTTTTTGGGAGGCCTAAGTAGATAATTTTAGTGCAACGCAGACAAGTTTAATTAATCGCAATTGTTAAACAAATAGGCAAATCCTCTGCTGTTAATTTAATTATTCTTTATGCTTCTATCACAGATATCAGTCAAATGTCACTTATGTTCTGAAACACATTTTCTTTTCTTATTCCGATTCTTTCTATTCTAATTTTCCCCATTACCTTTAAAGCTCACAACATAAAAATCCATCAAAATAGAGTTCCACAATCACTTTGCCAAGATAACAACAGTGTAAAATGAGATGTAAAATGAGATAATTAAATAGAAAGTCAAAGAGGAAAAACAAAAGAAATTTAACTAGAACTGGTATCCATTAATTTCCTACATGCCTGAAGTGTTTCATGCTTGCTGGGATGACGGTAATCCATTGTATTCTTATATTACTATCACAACATAAATAAGCATTAAATCATAAATAACATTTTCTTTTGTTCTTTCTGGTGTGTAGATTTTCTATTTGGGTAACTGTCTTGCCAGACTCAAAACTCGTTAAATAAAACCTAATTTTTCCTATTTTAGCTAAGAAGCGGAGAAAGAAGCTAAACACTGCTCCGTGGAACTTAACTAGAAATGTAGGGACCAAGACAACAATCAAAAGCTTTCTTTACCAACCAGTTCTTTAGAACCTGAAATTCATAAAGAATCTTGCATGGACAGCAACCAGGCAAAGGATTTTCTGGAAGATTTTCCTCACCTTGACGACTTGCCTATTGCAGAATCATCATCAACTGCTGATGATTTCTTTGATCCCTTGTTCAATAGATCTTCAACAGTACGTTTCGAGTTTTTAGAGTATAAGCCATTTGAAGAAAGTGATAATAACATTGGTGGCTTGTCAAAATATAATGGCATGGAAACTCCGCTACCGAATGCAAATTTACCCAACCATAACCGTATCCCCTCGAGTCATCAACAAGTTAGACCTCTGAATTCTCAATCCAAGGTGAGAGCTCTTGCGTAGTTGCTAATAGCAGCAAATTTTTCAATAATGCCTCATCTTCTTCAACGAAAAATCCCGTGCAAGTTCAAAAGACAACTAAATCAGCAAAGGATCAATGGACCCCTAAAGATGATAGGCACATAAATTTTTATACAAATATTTGATAAAATTTTGATAGTTTTTGGTATTATTTATTGGATTAATCTTATATACACTATCACTGTATACAATATCACTATTAAATATATGTTGATTGTGCAAAATTTGAGTTTGAAATCCAAAATTTACTTATGTGTCATCCATCCAATCGTAACAGTGTATATATTGATAGTGCATATAAAATTTACTTTTATTTATTATGTTTACACAAATTTTTATGTCTATTTTGCAAATACAGATGAACTAAATTTGAGTGGTTGTGTAATCAAGGCATTAATCCAAAATGCGAAAAAATTTGGAGTTGGAAAATGGTCTCAAATTTCTAAGATGTTGCAAGGGAGGATTGGGAAGCAGCGTAGAGAAAGATGGCATAATCATTTGAGGCCTAATATCAAGCTTTGCTTCTAAAGTTGTTTCTTAATTAAGTGATCATCTAGATATGTAGAAATGCACATACTGTTTTTCTTGTTTTTGATGATTTAGCATTGAACATATATAGAATAGCACTCTATGATTCCCTTGTTTCTAGAGTTCCACTCTCATAAATTGATCGGGACTTCTAATCGAATTTCCATTTTGACCTATGTTTTGTTTGGCTTTGATCGGAAAAGAAGGGAAAAAATTGCACATAAATAAAGTTATGCTGAGAAGATTAATTTTATACAATACATTTCACGTGTTAGAAATAGCCACTTCAAGCGTGCACAAATATTAGATTAGTAGTTTTTTTTTAAATTTTTTTTCCTAATAGAAGAAGGATGAAATTTAAGAAGTGGGGAGAATGCAAAGGTATTAAAACCCCGAACCTCTACCTTTTGGGATCTCAACCTTAACTATTATACCAAGGCCTCCTTGCCCGCCACTTATATGTCTCATATCTTCATCCAATTTACATGAAATTGAAAACTTTCTAGGTAAATTTTTTTTAAAAAAAATTATTATGTACCCATCGGTTATGTGACACACTACATGAACAAAAATATTTGTTGGTGATAACCTGGCATAACTTAAATCTTAGTTTGTGTAAAGAACAAAAAAAAAAATTGATAAGGGTTTATTTTACGTATTTTTAAGTTCATTTTATTAGTTAATTTTGGTTTGATCATTTAGTTTTATAACTAAAATAACTAAGGTTTTGTTAAAAATCTACATTTTAAGTTAAAGTGGCTAACATTGCATTTCTATTGATTTTAATGGTAAAAACTTCATTTTCGTGCAGGATTAATGATTCAATCACCAAAGGATGTCAATTGAGATGAAAAGTGGATAATTGGTGATGAATTTAAGTGATAAAGAAGAAATGAAGTGAATTGAAGATATGCAAGTGAAAACAATTTTGACATATTTTCGTACTTCGACTATATCTTGAGTTACACATATTGGATTGAGGTGATCTTTATACCATTTTGAAGCTAAGAGATAGATCTATATTTGGTATGAAGACATCGAAATCCAGTTCTGCTTTTTTCGTGGACAAAAAGTCAAAATATAGAAACTGCACTCTATGGACGAAAATTGAAACAGGGGTTTGACCAGGTGATAGTATTGTGATCATATCTCAGACTACAAAGCTTCGATTTGGATGATTATTGAAGCATCGTAAAGCTAATTCAAATGGGTACAACTTTTGTGTTTTGCACAAAAGCTAGTTCGGCCTCCATTATAGAGAAAATCGCAATTGAAGCGAGGCCAAAAGCACAGAGTTGAAAACGCGAGTCATCAAAACGTGGTTTGAAGCCGCATTTTGTCAAGTCGCGTTTTGTAGCTGAAATTCTGCAATTTGCTCAGCCATTTCTCTTATATTCACATCACTTTCCAGCTATTCTTGATAAGGGAATTCAGTTGCACATGCTTCAGAAGACATAAGGAAAAGGTATAGCCAAAGTTCCAAGTCAAAAAATCATTGTTTTTGACTTTCCTAACAAATTGAAGATTTGAGAATCAAGGTGGAGGTAAAAACAGTGGAGAGGAGGAACTTTTCATTAGTCTATATACAAATCAACCAGAGAAGATGATCATAAGGGGAGGAAGCTTGGAGTCTGCAGAAATGTAGTTCTTCTATTCTCTTAGTGTTAAATTAATTTAGTATAGAGTAGTAGTTCATCCTCCTTGTTTATTAGCTAGGCAAAGATGAAGAAAGAGATGAAGAAGGCAAGGAAAGAGCTCATGTGACAAGGGTTACTTTTCCTTTCCAACTCTTTATCTTTTGTACTTGATTCCAAGTTTAGTTTTTTTTTTTTTTTTATTTTAAGTGTAAGTAGAAAGACTCAAACTCGAGACCTCTTGCTTACACTCCCTCCCCCCGTACCACCCAACCCATCCCTCCCCCCCCAATTTTAGTTAATATACAAGTTATGGATTTATATGTTATTATGTGTTTATAAAGTTTATGCCTTAGGTTTTGTTGAACTTTCTATGATTGTTAGTGTTTATTATTTGGTTATTTGAAGCTATGATTTGAGCAAGTTATTTAGCACTTTAGCTCTTTAAAATCATAATTAATCTGGTACCATTAATTGTGATTATCTAAGGTGTTATTTTTGTTATGAAAATTGAGATTTAACACTGGTTCAAGAAGTGCTAAACATAGGGAGTACACTCACGAGAGTAGAGGTGCACCTATGTGGTTTTAGTGATTAATTTCATGTAATTTCATTGAAAAAATGAACTTGTAACTAATTTCATAACCATGAGAATAGGTATGGATTAGTGATGAGTATAATTGATTCACTACGAAAGTAGGATTCATATGCATAAGGAAATTACACTATAGTTAGCCAAGATAGTAGTTCTCAATGATCCAAATATAGCACTTGCATGAGTAGTTAGGGATACCATAATCTAAGGAGCTTTCATTTGTTATTTTCTTGTATAAGTTTTGCAGGTTTTGCTTGTTATAATTCATTGATAGTCTAAATAATAGATAAGTTTTAGTAACACCGGTAATTGTTCAATCTTCCTCATGGGATCAACCCAATACACGCCCTAAACTACTAGTTGACTTGTATACTTGCAGTCAAACGGGTGTAAATCGGATTTTAACTTGTACGTATGTCAAAAATCCGTCAAAAATCAACCATTAAAATGCTTTACAAATACCAAATATACGTAAGAATGACATTTTTACACCCAGTGCCATGTTTTAAAGGTTTCAACTTTAGGAATTGTCATACTTTGCTTGACTTAATTGTAATTGTATTGTATAATCAATGTGGGCTTGTAAAATGACAAAATATAGGTTTTTCAATAATATATTAGCTGACGCTCATAGCTGTGCGAGAATGTTTGGGATATTTACATTTAACACCCTGTCATTAGGAGTTTCACATTTTGGTAATCATGATATTGCTGCTTTTGAATATCCACATTGTCTATTCTAGAGAAACATGCCTAGGGTAACAATTTTTCTAACCACCTTTAGAGTTAAACTTTTTTTTTTACACTGAAATTTCTTTTTTTTATTAAAATACTGTCTTGTTTTTATTAATTAATCGAAGCCAGAATACAAAACCAAGAGGAAGGCTCAAGCCTTACCTCCTAAAAGAAAACCGAAAGTTACAAAAATTCTGCATATCTAAAGACAAAAGCCCTCTAGTACGAGGAGGCAACTGCGAGGCCGCAGTGAACATTGAGCGAGAGCCAGACGCAGCATCGTATGCTGCTAGCGAATCTGCAACCGTGTTTCCCTCCTGGAAGCAATGATTGATCTGGTGACAACCTGACGTAACCAGCCGAATAGCGCGAACAACTGGTCGAATAGTAGCTGGGACCCCCCCATCCCCCCCTTAAACAGTTAATCAAAACTAGGCAATCAGATTCAACGATTAGACGGGAAATCCCTACTTGGCGCCCTAAGTGGAGCCCTAATAGGAAGGCACGCGCCTCCGCCTGCAAAGAGTCCAGACAGCCAAAGGAGCCCGTAAATGCTACAATAAGCTTCCCACACAAGTCCCTAATCACCCCACCACCTCTGCTACCATGAACCGTAGCACAACCATCAATGTTTAACTTTAAATAATCTTCCGCAGGGAAGGTCCACCTAACCACCTTAGCTGTTAAGACCCTCCGGGCCAAAGTCAAAACCTCCAGAAATCCCTCCCATTTGCAAGGCAAAACCACAATACCCCGGAAAATGAACTCGGATTAGCATTCGCAATTCAATAACGATGAGGGTCCGAACCTGAGAGCCGGATAGCTTGTGACCCTCGAACCTGGACATATTCCTAGCCCTCCATAGAAACCATAGAATCAGAAGTGGAAGAATTCGAGTTAACCAGCGTAGCACCTTCCCTTTCACGGGGAGTAACCACCATTTATAGCATCTAGATCTAACCGTGAGAGATGGTGTAGAAAATCTAAGAGATCGCTCAAAGAACGGCCATGTCTCATTAGCCAATTGGCTAGTAGAGAACACATGTTCCAGCGACTCTAACTGAGCTGACACACAGCAGTGACATGTAGAAGGACTATGAATCTGAAATTTTTCGAGCACGTCGTCCATCGGCAGTTGGATATTCAGTAAGCGCCACATAAAGAAAGACAATTTCCGTGGGATAGAGGAATGCCAAATATAGGAAAATGCCCATGAACGAACCCTAGCTGGGCGAGCAAGCTGATATGCAGACCTCGCGGAGAAAACTCCTAAGGGATCCAATAACCAAACTAGGTTGTCCGGGTCTGAACCAAAACAGAAAAAGGATCCCTGAGCCGCCTCCCCTATTACAGAGGGCAGCGATGCCAAAGCCGGATAGTCCCATCGCCCTTCATATAAAAATTTCGAAACCTTCACATCTGACGCCAACTCTGGATACCTCTATGCCAAAGGGCCCAGCCCACTCCAGTTATCCCACCAAAAAGCCACCTCCCCCCTCGAGAGACCCTACTTCAACCAATACTCCATGGTTGAGCGGACCCGAATCATACGTTTGCAACTAGCAGACAATTGAACAGAGATAGGGCCTTGATTCGGATGCAGGGATCTAAAACACCTGGCCCTTATGAATTGTGCCCAGAGAGATTGGCCACGTCTAAACATCCACCATAGTTTACAGGAGAATGCTTCACCGATCGCTTGAAGGGACCGAAAATTGACCCGGCCGGAAAGTATAATTTCTCCTATTCCGTTTAGTGCCAAACTCCGACTTTCCCCAAAAGAACCTCGCAAACATCCGTTCTAGATTGGAAACAACCCCTCTTGGGGGCTCCAAGACTGCCACCATATGAATTGGCATAGACGACAATACATGCTTGATAAGTAAAGCCCGAGCACTCATTGATAACCACCGACCATGATAGGAAGCAATCCGTTGAGAGACTTTATTCAGTAAATCAGTGAATAAGGCTTTCACTCGTCTTCCCCCAAATAATAGGCATCCCAAGTAAGTCGCTGGCAAACTTTTAGGGAAAAACCCAGTGACTTGCGCAATCACCCTTCTACGAGGCATCGAAGTTTTCTTGTCAACCAAGAAACAACTCTTCATCGCGTTCACCAGCTGCCCTGATATCTCCTGGTAACCCTCAAACACCTGCATGACACACCCCAGGGAACGTTTACTACCATTGCAGAAGATGATAATGTCATCAGCATAGGCAAGATGTGTCAGCGCCAGAGAGTCCCGCGTCACAAAGAATGGGACAAATCTCGAATCACCCGGTAAGTCATTCAAGCGCCTAGACAACACCTCCGCTGCAATGATAAATAAAGCCAGTGATAACGGGTCCCCTTGACGTAAACCCCGAGAAGATCGAAAAAATCCACATGACTTCCCATTAACCAAAACTGAAAAATGACATAACGAAATCAGTCTCCAAACCATGTCAAGCCATTGCTCCCCAAAACCAAACCATCTCATGACCTGGATAAAAAAATTCCAGGATACCCGATCATACGCTTTGGCCATGTCTAATTTGAGAGCAACATTGGAGCCCCGCACCTTCTTCCTTAGAGTTGAACACATCTCTAATGCCAGCAAAATATTATCCGAGATCTGTCGACCCTTTACAAAGCTACTCTACTGCGGTGATATTATCTTCGGCAACACACTTTCCAATCGTCTCGCCAACAGCTTAGATATGATCTTGTTGATAAAGTTACACAGGTTGATTAGGCGAAAATCTGAGAAAGAGGACGCCCCAGGAATCTTGGGGATCAGGACCAACCACGTAGATGTATACCCCCAAGGTAGCTCTACTCCTGCAAAAAAATCACAGACCGCTCGGAAGACATCCACCTTCACTATCTCTCAACATGACGTGAAAAAAGACATCTTAAAGCCATCTGGACCCGAACTACTGTCACCATCCATCTGGAAAATAACTGTCTTTATTTCCTCCTCCGTAGGGAACCGTTGAAGTGCCAGGTTATCCTGCTCAGAAACAATCGAAGGGATCACACTTAACAGCGAGGGATCCACCTGCACCTAGCCAGGCTGTGACAACATGTCCTCAAAGAAAGCAGTTGCCATATCCTGAATCCTACCAGCCTCTTCCGTCCAAACTCCATTGTCATCCTTCATTCGATGTATAAATGTGCGAGCCCTCCGCTACTTTACCTGTGCGTGCAAAAACTTAGAGTTGGCATCCCTCTCCTGAAGCCACCGAAGGCACGCCTTTTGATGCCAGTAGGCCGCCTCCCGCAGCAGAGACTCCTTAAGCTCACCTTGGGCCTGGGCAAGCTGAAGTTGCCCCTCCTCAGATGACCCCTCCTCCAAGGAACATTCCAGTGCCAAGACCTTTTCCTCATGTTCTTTGACACGGTCAAATATATTTCCAAAAACCTCCTTATTCCATCTGCGCAATGCCTGCTTCACCACCTTTAACTTCGTGAGTAGGACCTTAATGGGCCGTCCCTCACACTCCATTTCCCACGCTTGTCTAACCACACTTTGAAACTCAGCATGCGACCTCCAAACATCCAGGAATCTAAAGCTTGTAGGTGCCCCTCCCACCGCATGGAGCAAGAAACTAATAGAGGGGAGTGATCCGAAGCAACCCTATTCAAGTGAGCCACCGACGTATTCACCTCTAAACTCAACCACTGCTGGTTTACGAGTACCCTATCCAGACATTTCCAAACTCTGGCTCTGCCCCAATGATTGTTACACCAGGTAAACTGAGACCCAGTTAACCCCAAATCTGTCAACTCAGCATCCTGAATAAAATCCAGGAACGACTCCGACTCCCTAGAGCGAAACGGACGACCCCCTTTCTTTTCATTCGCGCCAGTAATAACATTAAAATCTCCAAAAACAATAGCCGGCCTCCCTTGTGGACACACCCCTACCAATTATTGCTAGAGCAATTCACGGTGGTGGGTAACACACGACGCATGAACAAAGACCGCAACAAAGGACCACCGAAAGGAAGAGTGTGTCACTTCCAATGCCAAGAATTGATGTGAAGCAACCAAGAATTCACATCTAAAGTCATGACCAAACAGCACCCAAATCCTGCTCTCCTCATTGGAGACTGCCTTTGGAAAACCTAGCCGTTGCCGAATAAAATCTGATAGGGTGTGATTTTATTACTTATTTTATTATTAATTTTCCCTATTACCTGACTCAATGTGGATTAATTGCTGGATTCTACTCACTTTTAGTATTTTACATTTATTTCAGGAAGTCGAACGAAAATACCACAATCAATGCTAACTTGACAGTCATCAGGAAAGAATTCAAATAGGAGGTTGACAGGGGCATTTTGGGAACACAAAAAAGACGTGAGCCCTTTGTAATTTGGGCTGAAGTCTTCCTTTCTCCTGTGGGCCGCCGCACATCTGAGGAAAGCAGAGGATAAAAACCAAACAAATAGCAGAGAAAGAGGACGGCTGGCTTCCTTAGCTTTTCGTCCTGTAGCTTAGCTTTCACCTTTGACTTTTCTATAGAGAGCTTTGAGAGATGGAGCTCACGTATGTCAAGAACAAATGGAAAAACTTGAGTCATGCTCTGTAGTACTTTTGATTTAGATTTTAGCTTTTCGTCTTGTAGTGGGTTTGCTTCCCTCGCATGTCAGAGGCGATCAGGAACATTGAATTCTCCTCTATAGCTTCATTATCCTCCATCGCGCAAGCGAATTGTATTTTCCCAGTTTCTGTGATAATGGCCGCGTTCCTTGCTGCAATTTTCCATGGGTTTAGTTCATCAATTATGAACTAATTCCCTTTGTCTAGTCAAGGGACAACGGATGCTTTGGTTCGCCTAAAATTGTGAGATCGATTTAATTTTATCTTTTTCTTTTATTTATTAGTATTCGCATATTCCTTATTTGCAATGCTTGTGATTATTTAATTAATTGATTGTCTTGGATCCAGATAATTAGTTGATTGGGTAATCTATTGTCAATTAGGACATTAAATCCGTAATTGTTTAATTGTCCTAAAATAGTGACAACTGGCATGATTAGATTTGTGTCAGGGGAATACGCGGGCTAATCTAAAATAACCCTGGTAGTGCGTTATTTGGTTAGAATAGGGCTCCTCTAATACGTAAAGCAATTGGGGAATTAAATTCTATGGGCGTACCTAGGATTATTTCTCAATTAGAGCAATGATTAACGGGCGTACCTTGATCACCGACACAGTAAGGAAGGGTTGACTGTCATCGCTTGTTTGGTAGTTATAACCTATTTATTAATAAATAATTGGAATTGCCTTTGTTTCGATGATCAATTAGGTGCACCATTGCTGAAGTTATTTCTTGGCTAGATCCTTAATTATCACTCATTTGATTTTAGTAATTTGTTATTTAATTTTTAGTAGTTTCTTAGATTTTAGTTGAATTGCTTAAATTGTCACCCCTGAGATAAAAACACCCCCTTGTCACTGTGAATTTAAAGAGAAACAATTACTCCCAGTCCCTGTGGATTCGACCCTGCTTACCACTATCTACAGAAATTAACTTTAGTTTGAACAGGTTTTATTATTGCACAGGCTTCGACAACCTGTCAAAATCAAGACGCTCCCAACCCGTCTTTGGCTCGCACAGTGCTAACAAAGAGGGCTTATGCATCCGCTTTAGCTTCCTCAACCGAGCTATGATAAGAGCATTATCCACTCCTCCAGCATTCCAGAAGAGAGCCTTAATCATTATCGTGGTCGTAAAAAGTAAGAGGGGGGGTGAAACACCTTTCTTCCTGGAGCGGTGACCCACAACTGTATGCCAATCTTCCGGGTCCCTGAACCCATCCAACCCCGTCTGTGAAACACCCAAGACAGACTCCGTAACATCGTTGGCCTTGCAAGGTGACAGGTTAAAATTCGAGACCATAGCACCCTGTTGTAATAAAATGACCAAAAGGCTGGAAAAATTATGATAACATTCCTTAATAAACTTATTCCCTTACTTGTTTGTTTTCCTTCAGAGAAGGATACATGGACTGCGGAGGAAGATAAGATCTTGGTCGAGGCTCATGCTGAAATAGGACGCAAATGGGTACAAATTGCAAAGAGACTGCTTGGAAGGACTGAAAACTCGGGGCGAATGCAACCTGCATGAGAAGGCATTTCTCGGGGCGAAAATGTCACAAGAAATGACCAACACCTAGCCCTCTTCTGGAAAACTACATAAAAGAGCTTAAACACTAAGCACGGCAGCAGTGGAAGCAAAAATGCTTCAACAAGTAATGCTCTAATTATCACTGATCATGGAGAAAAGCAATGTGTGAATTTATTCGTCTTGGGAAAGACGAAAAAAACTTGCTCCTTGAACATTAGTATCTGTTTAGAAAACTTTGGTTCTATTCAGTGTGCAAGACCATATCTTGTTTAACTATCGGATAATCTGCTTTGAACTCTACAGACATATACCATCACCTTTCTTTAGAACCAATGTAACAATTTGTGCTAGTAAGTGGAGGGGAAAAAGTTTCAAAGATTATCTTTGAGAATGACTATTGATATGGATGTTTCAGTTTCTTTTACTCGTTTCTTTCCTGTTGCTGCGATATACTTAAAAGGAGGAAAAAATAGCAATTCTCGTTTATTATGAGACCTTTTTCTTCACCTTTGATGTTTTCTGTGTATAATGATAGCTCATATTCCATTTAAATCTTATAGTTTTTGTGAGATGAGTCGCTACCTGTTCATATGTATTAGAAATTTGTACAGCGCATTTAAAAATTTGTACAACACTTTAATTTTTTTGGCTAAAATAGAAATTAATATTATCAATAAACTAAATGGAAATCATCCAGCACAATTTGCTTGACAAAGTAATTTACCTTAATGGCAAAAAATACATTGAACATGTCACAAATATATTTGACAAATATATTTGATCTGAAAAATCATTAGATTTAACAGAATTACAAATATAAAAAATTACATTGTGAATAACAAACCATCAAATCTGACCAATTGAATGAACTACTCCATAGATATTTGTGCATTCTATTTCCTTACAATTGCTATCCAATTGATTCAAGTTCACAACTGAGGTTGAGATTTGATGAGAAAATTCAAAAAATTTTAAATCTAAAACATAGATTTGTCTAATACATAGATATGAAAAAATCTTATATCTGAGAAAAAAATGGCAAAAACTAAATAAAACTCTCATTAGGATAGTCTAAGAGAGAAACTCTCACCAGGATATCCGAGGAGAGACCTTATTAAATAAATAAAAAAAAAGAACAAAGAAAGATGAAGGGAGACCTTGATTTAGGGCCAAAATCTCCCTCTAGAGGAATAACATAGAGAGAAGGTTGAAGGTAGAGTTGGCAAAAAAGCCTAATACCCAACAATTCACCCAACCAGCCCATTAATTTTAAAGGATGGGTCGGATCAGTTGGGTTATGGATTTTATTTGGTTGGGTAAAAACAACCCAAGTTATTCATTAGGCAGGTTGAGTTTTTTATTTGGACACTCAATCCCTAACCTGTTTAAAAATAATTCAAAATAATAAATACAAGATTCAATATACATATGCCCAACCACTTGCATTTAGACGTGTTAATTATTCATTGATTAATTTGTATTCAAAATTCTCATATATATCTTTTCAATCAATTTTTTAACTTTTATTTAAAAGAAAAAAGAAACTTAAAATAAAAACTCATGCTTATTTTACTTTTATAACAATAGTTAAACTTGTTTAACATCTATAATAATTTATTATGCTTTTTAGGAGTATGTTGTTTTCCTCCAATTTTTTGGTTGTTGTTCGCCGATTGCTACTTGTTTCTGTTTGTTAACATTTTTTGTACCTAGAATAGATTTTTAAATTTGTTTTAATTGCATTCTTTTACTTTTCTCTAACTTGTTTCATTTCATTGTTAATAATTCCTCATCAATATTATAATGCAACAAATTATATGTCTCTTAATTACATTTTCAAGCATAATATTATCTAGCATTCAATAATTTCAATACATAGGACATTACAACTTACAATAAAGCAAATATGAATAGTAAAAGTAATATTCAATCAATTAGTAGTATTAAAAAGTATAAAGTAAACAAATTTTTTTAACTAATCTATTTAAATGTACAATTTATTATCTAAAATTCGCAATATAAACTATATAAAATATTATTCTATTTATG
The DNA here is from genome assembly GCF_003713205.1 of Coffea eugenioides. Classification (NCBI taxonomy): domain Eukaryota; kingdom Viridiplantae; phylum Streptophyta; class Magnoliopsida; order Gentianales; family Rubiaceae; genus Coffea; species Coffea eugenioides. The sequence goes on along the minus strand of NC_040038.1, from coordinate 13,110,130 downwards.
ATGTGTTTCCAAGGAGCTTAAAAAGTGAATGAGTGTTTAGGTACGTGAAAGTGTGTTATTGTGTGAAAATATATTTATGTATATGAAAATGTGTTTATATATATGAAAAAAATCTTTTTGTGTGTGTAAATGCATAATAGAAAATTTATGTATCACACTGTATTAATTAATATCTTGGGTCATGAGTTTGAGATGACTCCATATGATCCGACTCAAATTTATTCCAATCTAAAGTTAGATGGATTGAGTATAATCCATTTAAGTAAAAAGTCAATATCAACCCGTTCAATTGCCAAGTTCAGTTGAAGGTAAAAAGAAGGTTGAGAGAGGGCAAAGAGAAAGTTGAGAAAGGGAGCTTCCAATTAGTGTATTTGCATACAAAACTTTAATTAAACTATGCTAATATGGAATTCAAAACATTGTTGGGGTGTGAAAATTCAAATCTACAATGTGCATAACATTTAATCTCATAAAAATGCTAAAAAATTTTTAAAAAAATTTGGACTGCAATACACTTCTTCTTCTATTTACCCACATCTAGCTATCTTTAAATTTATTGAAGGTACAGTTTATACTACAACTCTAATGGATATGCAATAACTAATTATTCCATTTGGGAACTACAACAGCTCTCCGTATCGTTCTAATTTTATGCGGATGTCCCCGAAGGGACACTACAATAGCTCTCCAATTGCATCTTCCTAGTCTATCCATGTATTGGTATTAATACACACGATCAACCAACCCTTAAATAAAGACCCAAAAAAACTAACTATAAGTTCAAAAAAATAATAATACTGTAAAATACTCCACAAACATATAATATCAACAAAAGTATCAGGTTGTTTTTTCTAGTTATTGTTTCCCTACATTTTCTGTGAATCAGACTCTTAATTAAAGATAGTTTTTAAAACCCAGTCATGATAGGTTGGTCTAAAAAGTTCAATTGCCAATCAATTTGTTCTTCGGTCCAATCAAGCCCCTAAAACTGTAAGAGTTAACAAAAAACACTCAAATTTTCGTGACTTGATTAACTAGCCAGTTGAACCGTTAAATAGCTGAAATGGGAAATTTTTGGGTGAACTAACTACAGCTTTATTTGATAATCCAATTCAGCATTTAAATTTAATGGATTCAAATCTTTACATATTCAGATATATTTAATAACAAAAAATAGAACATCTGAATTAATTAAATGATACTAAATTTCAAAGGTAAAACCTACCCTAAAAAATAAGTGATATTATTCACTTATCACTTAACGTGATATATATTCAAATGTATCAGATTTATTGTTTAACAATTTAATAGATTAAGGAATTCAGATTTCAAATTTCAGTTTTATCAAACGTAGTCTAAGTTAATACATCCAATGCAATTAAGAACAAATTTTCAAATTTGGTCAAATATCCACATTAATGGCAATGTAAACAAAAACAGTAAAGTTTGTCTTCAAACTCATTTTACAATAAATTCATCACACATTTATGTTAGTATATATAGTGTTAATTACAAAATAGTGCCAAAACTTTATTTGGTTGCCAGTGTACTCTGAACTATCAATTTCAGCACTACCATCCTCAAACTACTGAATTTTCTTGACGTATTCCAATCAACTTGCCACCAAGAAAATTAAATGCGCAAAAAAATTGTCAATATACTTGTATTTAATTAAGTTGCCAAAATGTTGTTCTTCCTCTATAACTGACTTATATACGTATATCAAGGATTTCTCTCTTTATGGGTGGAGAGACAGAGAGAGAGAGAGAGATCTACATTTTCTGTGAAAGAAACCAAAAAAAAAAAAAAGAAACAGATATATGTATACAAGTTAGTTGAAGAGGAATAAGGGCATTTTAACTATTTAACTAAATTTAGGGATATTAATGACTTTTTAGCCAGTAAATTACAGTAGTGGTATTAATTTTATCGGAATATATTGTGCAAAGTTGATTATTTGAGGATTATAGAGCTGAAATGTATAGTTTGGGGGACACTCCACAACCCGAAGAAAGTTCAATGGGATATTTTGTAACAAACCTGTAAAATAAACTCTCTTTCCATTTTGTTTACCTCCTTACAAGTTGCACATGCATTTATTTCTCCTTATAACTTTTTGGTCATTTTTTATTTTCTTTTTGTCCATTAACCAATAAAACTCTCATTTATGTGTTTAATATTACTTATGTGATTGAAATGCGGATTGCAGTGATTTTTCTATCATGACAGGGTAATTTTGAAGAAGTATTCCCATATTTTACGTAGTTAAGAATTAGACTAATATTTATCACGTACACGTAGTTCTCAATTATGATCGGCATACTCCCCGAACAAATGATCATCGACCTAATTATTTTCCATGATCAATTAAGGGGCTACGTTTTGAAACCTTGCTAAAAGCTAATACATCAATATGAATTTGAAAAATTTGATATCTTTATCACTTACCATATTTTTCTTTTGAGCAGGTCATTACTCACCATATTGATGATTCTAACACTTTTTCCTTTTTTCCCTTCACGGGGATGTGTAGAACTAAATCAAGGCTCACCGAACTGTTCAACGCATCTAAGGGTCCAAGATCCTTAATTTGTTTCCTTTTTTTACAAATGGCAATTCATCTACTTCAATTTTTTGCAACATTCTTTACTTCTTTTTTTTTTGAACAAATTTTGTTTTGTTTAATTTCTATCTTTCACCTAATTAAACACCAAGATGGAAACTTCTTTTATTCTTCTCCCTTCATCTCTTCTCTCCTCTTTCTTTCTCGCAAGTATTTCATTTCTCCATTTTGGATTCAAATATATATATAGGCAGTCGACCATCAGCTATAGTTGGCTTTTTCTTTTCTTTTTTTTTTTTAAAACGTTAGGATAATTTCATTCAGTGTAAAAGAAACTTACATGTGTAAGCAAAAACTCGAAAAACTATACATATAGTGCTCAATGACACTGAGGAAAGTTCCATTCCTCATCTAAAAGAATGCTTAAGGCATAGGAGTTAAATCTTTTACTACTTTCCTTACTTTCTTTTCTAACAATATAAAAGGAGTACATATTTTCTAACAATATAAAAGGAGTACATATGAAACAACTTCTCTGCATGTTAGAAATGTCATCAATCAAAGTAGCTATTCTACTATCCGAGGGTCTCTGATGCTGTACTTGTCTCATTAGTTCCTTGTTCTGGGGGCGGAGTTTAACTTTACTCCACTGCTGTCCTAGAGCTTTACATAAGACAAGTTTGATTGCCACCGTATCATCTAGGATTTTATTTCAGGCTTCTCTCTTTAAGTGCCCATTCTGCAATCCTAGTGTTTGGAGGTATCCTAGCCGTGACTCCAATTCCAAGGAAGGCCTGTCTTTGCTGACTTCTTGTTGCCACATCCAAGACTATGGTTCCCTCAGATTCCTGACCCTGGTATTGCTCTTCATGATTGGATGTTGTTTCTTTTGTGCTCAGTCTAGCTTTAGTATTCTCGATTTTCTCTGGTTCCAACCATTCTTTGTGGGCCTTCTCAATTGTCCTGCCTGGTGAAGAGCTGGTTAGGTTCTCAAATTCTTTCTTGTTTCTTCTTTCCACACTTGCCACAAAATGTTAGCAGCCAAACCAATATGTTTCATTCCTTCTAGTCTTTTCCTTGTCTCTGAAATTCTGATTCACCATCTTTTGAAATCTCCTTGTTGATCTTTAGCACCATTCCATTGCATAGGCTTTTTCACCTCCTATTGAAACGCACAAACAGAAATAGTTTAATTGAACCTGCAAAGAATTGAAAAAAAAAAAATTCAATTAGGAGGAAAAAATGGAAAATGAAAAGTGAAAAACAAAAACAAATTTTCACATTTTTCTTGATTATCAGTTACACACTTACACTGGATTAATCGAGTGTTGAATGGTTCCTGACCTTTCAATCTTTGGCATATGAAATACTCAAAGCACCATACACTGACTTGGTCCGACCACTAAATGGCGTAGGGCCAACCCCATTCAACCTGACCTAAACCGTTTATTTTTTAACTCCCTAGACCATCAATTGCCCTCTGTTGTTACAGCCATAACTGCAGAGGCCCCAGATCCCATGGAATGGGTTACAAGAGATACCAACAATAGTATCATGTAAGAAACCTACACTAGAAACTCTTGTTCATTCTAGCTCGACTTTTGTATATTGGCCATTTTAAATTTTGTTTATCTTGTAACTCGCCCCTCCTATTTTACTTGTTTACTACCTTTTCCCTTGTGGTGTTTTCCTTTGGCAAACAATGAAAAAATGTCAATGAACTTCTCGCTTAAATTTGAATTGTTAATGATTTGCAAGTCTGTAACTTGATGATTTTGAGAAATTCATGAATAGCTAATGATCTTCACATAACCCTTTCTTAGTTTTTAGATAAGGATATAAAACATTTGAGAAATGGCAAATGGACTCTTACTTATTTATTAACTATAATATTTTCTTTTTTTTACTACTCTTTTTCCGTAGATGTATTTTTGTGAAGATATTACAATAACAATTAGTGAAGTAGTATTGCCACAAGACACGTCCATGGAATTAATTAAATTGAAAAAGTTATATCATTGAGAGGCCAAAGGGGAAAGGCATAGATGAAAAAACCTGCTTTCTTGTTCTTCATGCTGAGATGATAGAGTCTCTGATAACCCCATTATAATTATTCAAATTATCATACGTGTTAGGTAATAAAAATTATTTATCAGAACATACATTAAGCATTACTTAATTTGTCTACAAAAATTTGAAGTGCATATGATTTACTTGATTTACTAATTTTCAACAAACTGAGTAGCTGCATTGGTAGTACACAAAATATTAATTCTTTAGGCAATTTTTTATTCTATTTCTTTATTGTTATTGTTATAAATAGACAACTTTAAAAGCGCATTCCCCTTTTATAGATACTATACAAAAATGTTTCCTTCTCTTATATAGTCAAACATACTTGCATACACTATTCTCTTAGCACATACACTTCTGAAGGGATATGCACATAGATAGTCTAACATCTCTAACTCTCACGCACGAAAACCATCTCCTATAACATAACTTCACTCTGCTTCTCCTTTCTCCAACACATGCCTCATATAATATCTCTCTCTCTCTCTCTCTCATGCGTACTCTTGTTCTCTGGTCTCGTACACAGTTGGACATACTATATATTTAAATTAAATTATGGTATAAATGAGAAATAAAATTGTGATTCAGTGCTCAAACTATTTGATTATCCATTTTTTAGGGAAAATTTGGAAAAGGTAAATCAATATTTGTAAGAAATGTGTAACATTTCACTAATCCCTCAAAAGGATGAGTTTCTGCTCGTGGAATTTAATATATATATATATATATATATATATATATATATATATATATATAAAAGCGTAGAAACAAAGTCAAATGCCCAAATTACACCTTGCAAGTGGGACTTGTTTGTGCTAGTAAATTGGACGGGCACATTGTTGTGGGACGAGTAGCACCCTACTAATACTAGGCAGTCATTATTTGTTTGATCAACGTCATTTCATTGGATTTTTTAATGGAAGCATTTATCTCTAATATTGATTGGTCATCCTAGGAGCTAAAATGCATATACTCTGAAGTTTAGTGGGGTAATATGTTACTAAGTTACACCAAATCCTAAGGGGCAAAGTGTAATTAAGAAAAACCATTTTCTATTGTAATTACCAATCACGTGTTGACAACATAACCACCAAAAACACAATAACTAACAAAATACATGCCAAATTACAACTATTACTGCTTTATTTTTTTTTTAAACTTTCATAAAATTAATTGATAAAAAATTCATTTATGCTTTGATTAGAAAAAGTGTCTTGAGCACTTGTGGCTGTTAATTAAGTTCAAAGAAAATATTAGATAATTTTAGAACTTGAGATGAATGAAATTTTTCTTAGAATTACATTAATGTCTGTCATATCATATAACCCCATAAAGGATATTAAATGTTTTATAGCAAGGGAAAATAGAGTTTTGCTAGGGTAGGTGGGCGAATTCTTGGCATGGAAGGCAGTAGAGGAGGAGCTGAGTGCTGAGCAGGCATGAAAACTTTTATCAACTTTCACCACTTTGATGTACTTAATATACCCTAAAAAGTAGGTGATTTAAGCCAAGTAATGGTTGATCATCTCATATGGAAATATAGAAGTTGAACTGCCCACAAAATCGATTTTCACATTGTAAGTGTTACTGTTTTGGTATTTGCCACATTCTTTTTTTTTGGAATCTAGTTTTGGGAAAAAAAAGTCACCGGAATTTAGAGTTTCTCTATTCTTAATTTAGGTTTAAAACCAGAATCCTTCATGTACCCATAATTATGCATTCTTTATTATCCATTAGCTGAGAAATCTCCATTGCAATTTTGCAGAAATGTATTAAATTTTTAAGTTTGAATAGAGTATTAGTTTTCTTTTTTCTTTTTAATCAAAAGTTGAACATCATCCAGCACTCCCCAAGATCTCAATCTTGATTTGGTAGCGATCCTTTCTCTACAGACCAAGCAATGAAAGAGAACCTGAGAACACAACCTGTAAACCACAGTAGCTCAGCCCAACACACCTCAGGGGATGGTGGACGCAGCTGAGAATAAGCAGGTGGTACAGTGAAAACTCCTGACGTTGTAGCTGTTCAAGTAACCATATCAGTCTCGGCAACACTTGGAAGTAAATTGCTTAGGGTGTTCCTGACCACTGTTTCAAAAGGTGTGGCGAGCCCTGGGACAAGGTGAGTCCCAAATAACCTGCAGCATTTGAATGAGGTGCAAGTATTGTTAGACATTAGCCCTACACTATAGGACGAAACGTCCAGGAGTTTAGGCGCAGGCATTTGGAGCGTTTGAGGCGTTCTTCTTCCTTTATTTTTTAACTTTCAACTTTGATTTGAGTATTTTTCTTCCTTATCTTTTTTTCCTGTCCTTATTATTGTCTAGTAATTTTGAAGAATGATTCCATTTATTCCCTTCAGAAATAATTTGGGAAAAATACAAAGCACGTAAAAACATCCATGACTTTGTTATATGATTCTAGATGTCAAATGTAATAATTTTACTTGCTAGACAACAATAATATTTTTTGTAATTTTTCTTTATTTTATCAATTTTATTATATTTATTAGTAAATTATATATATACATACACAAATATGTATGAATACTGTAATTTTGTAATATTATTGTATGTTTTAATTTTTATATTTAAAAAAATAAAAACTTGTGGAGCTTACATCCCATGCGTTGGGCTCTCGTCCTACTTAGGAAGAATCCAAAATGTCTGACTAATGCCCTCGCCTTTTAAAACTTTGTTCCTGGTAAGATCAACCAGAGTAGGGGTTCTACGTCTACCTTCCGGCTAATTCCAACTCACTTCAGGAATAATAATGTCAACAATAGCATATAAAGGGCTGACTTTAGCCAAAGTCAAAGACAATTGAAGAAGGGTAACGGTCCAGTGGTAACCCAGAGGGATGCCATACATCATACCGTAATGAACTAGTTTGACCATACTCCCGATCATAGTTTGAACTTAATGAGGGGCCTAGCCACTTGTCTAAGCCGTAGAAGTTTTGTCCAACACCAAGAACAGTATGAAGGAATCGAAATACCACATATGGATCTACCTTTGTATAAGAATGAATGAGCCCACATAATCCACAAGATTTTTTTCTTGCTGCTAGTGTTATAATTATGTCTACTAATTAATGAGACAGTTATTCCATAATGCTAGGTTTAGACAATCCAAACCACCTTCATTGAATGGTTAACAAACTTCTAGCCAAGCACCTTAGTTTTGTGAGAGTATAAATCGACTCCAGACCGGAGGAAGGAGCCAAGCAGTGTCAAACTTTCTAGTAAGTAGTAACTCCATTAGGAAGGATGAAAATATTACACCAGTAACTGTCCTTACTAAATAGCACTGATTTAACGAGTTGGAGTCTGCTACCATAGCTCAAACTCTATGTGTTCAGGCCTTCTTACTCGTGCAAGAATTTTATCAACAACCACGTTGCAGTCAGAAGAATTTAGCTTGGAAGATATAAGGAGCACTCCCAGTTGTATACCTGGTAATGTCCCTTTGACCATGCCCATCACATTACAAATCTCATTCCATTTTCACCTGTCATATATACCAGCAGAAAACATGTTGCATTTAGGCTCTGCTTGTTTGGAAGGAAAATATTTTCCAGAAAATGTTTTCCTGATTTTCAATTGTTTGGTTGGGTTTCTAATTGGGAAAATTTTTACCTACCGAAAATGTGTAAAAGGGAGATCGTGAAGGATGCTAGAGAAAGTTTGATGTATGAAAATGAAATGAAGTTGTTAATTTTGTGCTAATATACTGTAAATTTGGGGTGAGTTTGTTCAATGGACTTTGAATGTAAAGCATAACAATTGGTGAAACATTTTTGAGATCCTGGTTATGGTGGTGGGACGGTGGCTTTTAGGTAAGAGCCATTTTGATGCTTACTAGTGAACTAGGGAGTGCCTTAAAGACATTTATTTGGTTATTTTTTTCTATATAGTCCTCTTCTAGTCTTCTTATCTTCAATTTTCCCCATTTTATCATGAAATGATTTTTCCTATTAGCGTACACTAACGGAGGAGGGTTCATGACAGATAGCCTCTATTTCAGGTTAAAAATTGTATTTTTATTCATACACAAGTGCCAGAGTAAGAAAAGTTCGATCGATTCGATGACTAAACGCTTTTCAGATATCTATAAAGCCTATTGGTGGGATTTATTACTCAGTTGTAGTTTTGATTGCGCATTAATTGAGTACAAGTAGGCAAAGGACTTGGAGATTATATTAACACTTGTAGTTGAATGCTACTTTTGGCTTTAGTTGTGTTCTTTGAACTGAAAGCATTTAAAGATGCATAGGTATTAAAGGTATGAATTACAAGACCCCTTTCAACTATGCTTCTTAATTGGGATTGTTGTTTTTCCAAAAGCAATTGCTGAGAAACATTTTAAAGAAAAAAAGAAGAAGGGATAAATATTTCTTAAGTAGGATTGATAAAGATTTCTTAAATGTTTTGGAATAACATTCTCCAATATGAACAAGATTTTGGATTTATAAAGATACTTGTTTCAAGATTAATTCGAAAGAAAAAGAAATCAATTTTTCTTACGAAAGCATATAAGCTTACAATACTCTAACTTCTTTTTTGGAAAAAAATCCTAACTTGATCTGAAGCTATCTTAACAATTATTTAGTTCCCAATTAGTTGCTTGAGTTTCTATATAAATCTAAAACTTTTATACTTCATGCTTCCACAACCAAAGGTTAAAGAGCACGAATGGATTTATACAATCAGAAGAAAGTATTCAAGTTTCAAGATCAAGCCATTTTCCAATAGCATTGTACAGTAGATAGGTCTTTGGTAGATAAATTGGTGAGCAATTTTGATATATCAATAAAAGTAAAAAATGGCCACCTTATTTGAAAAAATCAAAAAGAAAAAAAAAAGAAAAGAAAGAAAACTAGCTGCCTAAAGGAGGGCTTTTCTATCAGCAACAGTTCATCCAATTAGTCCAATTCCCAACACCATACTCACAAAGTCTTCCTTTTCTCCAGTTGCATTTTCCTAAACTCTCTCTTAGAATATTAATCCCATCTCTTAGATTTATGCCATCCAATTGAGGGCCATATTCTAGACTGATTTCCTAGAATGACTTTCCCAAATGGAAATTACATTGCTTTCATTTTTTCCTGCCTTTTGTACAGATTTAGTGCAAAAATTTTTTTGGGAGGCCTAAGTGGATAACTTTAGTGCAAATCAGATAAGTTTAATTAGTAACAGTTGTTAAACAGATGGGCAAATCCTCTGCTGTTAATCTAATTATTCCTTATGCTTCTATCACAGATATCAGTCAAATGTCACTTACGTTCTGAAACACTGACTTTCTTATTCCGATTCTTTCTATTCTAATTTCCCCCATTACCTTTAAAGCTCACAACATAAAAATCCATCAAAATAGAGTTCCACAATTAATTTGCCAAGATAACAACAGTGTGAAATGAAATGTAAAATGAGATAAATTAAACAGAAAGTTAAAGAGGAAAAAACAAAAGAAATTTAACTAGAACTGGTATCCATTAATTTCCTACATGTCTGAAGTGTTTCATGCTTGCTGGGATGACAGTAATCCATTATATTCTCATATTACTATCACAACATAAATAAGCATTAAATCATAATTAACATTTTTTTGTTCTTTTCTGGTGTGTAGATTTTCTATTTGGGTAACTGCCTTGACAGACTCAAAAACTCATTAAATAACACCTGATTTTTTCCTATTTGGCTAAGCAGCGGAGAAGGAAGCTAAACACTGCTCCATGGAACTTAACAAGAAATGTAGGGACCAAGACAGCAATCAAAAGCTTTCTTTACCTACCAGTTCTTTAGAACCTGAAATCCATAAAGAATCTTGGATGGATAGCAACCAGGCAAAGGATTTTCTGGAAGATTTTCCACACCTTGACGACTTGCCTATTGCAGGATCATCATCAACTGCTGATGATTTCTTTGATCCCTTGTTCAATAGATCTTCAACAATAGGTTTCGAGTTTTTAGAGTACGAGCCATTTGAAGAAAGTGATAATAACATTGGTGGCTTGTCAATCTATAATGGCATGGAAGCTCCGGTAGTGGATGCAAATTTACCGGACCATAACCTCATCCCCTCGAGTCATCAACAAGTTAATCCTATGGATATCTCGATCCAAGGTGAGAGCTCGCGCATAGCTGCTGATAGCGGCAAATTTTCCAATAATGCCCCGCCTTCTTTGCCGAGAAATCCTGAGCGAGTTCAAAACATAACTAAATCAGCAAAGGAGCAATGGACCCCGGAAGAAGATAGGTACATGAATTTGTATACAAAGATAATATCTTGATAGTTTTTGTGTTATTAATTATGTTTACATAAAACTTTGTGCCTCCTTTTTGCAAATACATATGCACTAAAATTGATTGGGTTCTACTTATGTGTAATCAGGGCACTAATCCAACATGTAGAAAATTTTGGGGTTGGAAAATGGTCTCAAATTTCTAAGATACTGCAAGGGAGGAAAGGGAAGCAGTGTAGAGATAGATGGCACAATCATTTGATGTCAGATATCAAGGTTTGCTTCTAAAGTTATTTCTTGATTAAGTGATCGACTAGATATGTAGATCTATGCATAATGTTTTTCTTATCTTTTGATGATTTAGAATTAAAACATATATAAATCAGCACTCTATGATTCCCTTTTTACTAAATTTCCACTCTCATAAATTGATTAGGACTTTCAATCGAATTTTCATTTTTGACCTACATTTTTGTTTGGTATCCACTGGAAAAGGAGGGAAAAATTTGCACATAAAATAAAGCTGTTGAGAAGATTAATTTTATACAATACATTTCAGATGTGAGAAATAGCCACTTCAAGCGTGCACAAATATTAGATTTGTAGTCTACATATCTTATATCTTCATGCAATTTACATCAAATTAAAATCCTTGTACGTAATTTTTTTTAATGATTATGTGCCCATTGGTTGTATTACGCGCGACACAAACAAAAATATTTGTTGTTGATAACATGGCATAACTTAATCTTAGTTTGTATAAAAAAATTAAAAAACTTCAACCATTCAAATGCTTTGCAGATACCAAATCTATGTTAGAACAACATCTTAACATCCGGTGCCATGTTTTAAAAGTTTCTACTTTGGGAATTGCCATTGATTTGTTCAACTTAATTGTAATTGTATCATATAATCAATGTGGGCTTGTAAAACGATAAAATATAGGTTTTTCCATAATATATTTGGTGAAGATCATAACTGCACGAGAATGTTTGATATATTTGCATCTAACACGACGTCATTAAGAGTCTTTTTGGTAATCGTGATATTATTGTTTTTGAATATCTTTGTTATCTAGTCTAGAGAAGCATGGCTAAAGTAAAGATTTTGGTAACCACCTTTCCAGTTAAACATATAATTTCTTTTTACTCATTTAAAAAAATATTTCAAATTTTACATTATCGGAGAATTACCATTTGTTCTCCAATTCTACAAAATGTTTTAGAGATGAATTTTAGCACGTGAATTTGAAGAAAGGGATTGAATTTAGATACCATGTGATTTTGAAGAAATGAGTTGAATTTAGATAATGTGATTTAAAGTTTATGTACTGCATTACATTGATTTTTTTTTTTGGATTAATTAATATTGCATCAATATCTCGACGGTACCCTATAGCTATTCTTGTGTTGCATTTCATTATTTTAATTTTTTCTGCTTACACAATATATTGTTCTTGTTTTCTTATATTCTTTTTCCTGTCTATGAGATTGAAGTAAACTTTAGGTTGTGTCCGGGCCTAACATTCAGCCAAGAAAGTTTCCTGTCTATGATAAGATTCTTTAATAAACTTCTTCCCTTACTTATTTGTTGTCCTTTACAGAAGGATACATGGACGGAGGAGGAAGATAAAATCTTGGTCGAGGTTCATGCTGAAATAGGAAGCAAATGGGTAGAAATTGCAAAGAGACTGCCTGGAAGGACTGAAAACTCCATCAAGAACCATTGGCATGCAGCCACAAGAAGGCTATTCTCGGGGCGAAAATGCAGCAAAAAATGGCCAACACCTAGCATTCTTCTGCAAAACTACATAAAGAGCTTGCATACCGAGAAAGATCGCAATGGAAGCAGAAATGCTTCAACAAGTAATGCTCCAAGTATCGCTGGTCAAGGAGAAAGTTCTGTCCCTGATCAGGATCCAATGGAGTTAAGCAATGTGTGAATTTATTCGTCTTGGGAAAAGTATAAAAACTTGCCCTTTAGACATTAGTATCTGCTTAGTAAACTAGGGTTTTTCTATTCTGTGAGCAAAAGTATAAACAATCTTTGGTCTTTGTCTATCATGTTTAATCTTCTCTTGTGTGCATGTGTCTCTTTTCTTTTCTTTTTTTTCCCCCTCTTCTATATAAATGCTCCTTGGTTGAGGTTTCATTAAGTTCTTTATGAATTAACCATTGGATCATTTAATTTGAATCCTATAGATTATTAGGGATTAAAAATTCAAGTCTGCAATGTGTTTAACATTTAATGTTACAAAAATGCTAAAAGCTGAAAAAAAAAAATTTAGTTTGAACTAAAATATAGCTCTTCATCTATTTACCCACAACTAGCCATAGTAAATTTTATTGAAAGTGTATTTTATACTACTCCTCTAATGGGTATGCGATAACTAGTTATCGCATTTGGGACCTACAGCAACTCTCCAATTGCTTCTACCTTGTCAACTCATATATTAGTATTGATACACATGATCAACAAGCCTAGATCAGCAATTCCTTAGAAATCATAAAGAGTTGTTTAGAATACGTTGCAAATTTTATTTACCAACAAAATTTGTCTGAGACTCATTTTACAATAAAATATATCACACATTTATGTTAGTTGCTCTGGTGTTAATTACAAAATATCGCTAAACTGTCTTCGGGCTACAACGAGTCCTCCAAACTATCAATTTCAACAGTACCATCCTCAAACTATTGAACTTTCTTGAAGTACTCCAATCAACTCACCACTGAGAAAATTTAATGAGCAAAAAATTGTTAATGTCCTTGTATTTAGTTAAGTGGCTAGATTTATTTAAGTATATAGAAGGTTTCTTTCTTTATTTGAAAGAGAAAGATAGATCTTCAATTTATGTGAAAGAAAGAAAGAAAGAAAATCACAGATATACATATATTAGTTCTAGACTTCTAGAGGAACGGGTCATTTTAACTACTTAACTAAATTTAGAGACATTAATAACTTTTTTCCATTACATTATGCAGTTACCAATTCTATTGGAATACATTGCCGAAGAGCTGATTATTCAACGAGTATAGTGCTGAAATTTATAGTTTGGGGGGTGACGGTTCCCTAGCACTCTACTTTTATTCAATAACTCCCTAATTAGTTGCAAGTATACAGGTCGTTTTGTAATACAAGAAAGTTAAGTTCAATCTCTCGAGGAGCACTCACAATTACTAGAATTTAATCTTACTTTATTATCTAGATAAACCACAACAATGAGAAATAAAATCTACTCTACATACTAATTTATAACAGCTATAAGTTAATGGATAAATTCAACTAAAACACAAAATCTAGGATATGAAATTAATCAAATGTCCTTGCTTATAGTTCAAATGAGTGATAAATGTTACATTACGTGTTTTGCTAAAGGCTCATTCACTTATGGTATCCAAAGCTCGCTTGCACGATTAATCGAGTGTCACCTATATATGCAGTTCCCTACTTTCATGGTGAAACAACAAGTATGGTGCCATTAAACTCGAGAATGTACTAAACCCTACCTAGTCTCAACACTACTTTCGTGTGCTAAGATCCTAAGCTCCATTAAGTCGGTTCCATCATCATCTACCAATTTTCATTGATAAATAACAACTAAAATAATTTGTAAATGGTGATCAAGCATTCACAAATGTTCAAGCAATCTTAAATGAACTAGCAAGAACAAAAGGCAACATTCATCTATTCATTCAAACCAAGATCAAGAAACACAAGGCATTATCCACTCTTAGAACAAATATATTAGCTAGATATGAAGAATAAACACATAAAGCATAAATTTTTTATGAATCCCAACATATATCCAATGAAATAAAAAGAAAGGGAGAAGAAAATACTTATTCGATTAAAGGAACAAAGATCTCCAAACTCCAAATTCTCCTTTGTCTTCAAAATAACAAGATTACATCAAGAGTTTTGCTAAAAGTCCTATTCTATTCTAGAGAGAGAGTGCAAGTTCTAGTCTAAGAAAAAACTAACTCTATCTTCTATTCTATCTTCTTGATATCCCAACAAGAGTGCCTTTTTCAAGAAGCTTCTCTGCTCAAAAGTCTTCATCCACCCTTTTCTTGACATAATTGAATATTAAAAATGACACAAAGTTGCAAAAAGGTGAGAAAAGTTGATGTTTTAGACCCAATTAGTAGCTGTCAAGACGTCCTAGTTGTCACCAGAAAAAGAGCTGCAAAGTTTGCAGGAAGTTGCACAAGTTGCGCAATTAGAGAAGATTTTCCCGCTTAGGCATACAACTCAGTATCTGAAGGCAATTTCACTATCTAATGCCATATACTGCTGAACATCCCTTCTTCTAAAATTTTCTTACTAATATCTAGTGCATTATCTGGTTTGACTCCTTCTATCTGACGCCATATATTTTCTTCGAAACCAGGTATCCGACGCCGCAAATTTTGCCTTCCTACCACAACCAATTTAACAAATAAATCTTTCCACGGTGCTGCAGATAAATTAGCCAGCTTGAACTTGGGATCACAGCGAGTCTTTAACTTACCTCAAGAGCTGCCATCTGCGGTTAAAGCCATTGTAGCTCTAGATTCAATGTCGTTTCCCAACTTTAGAACACAAGTTGTAAGGGAATCATTCATGGGAAAGCACAGTGTTCATGGCGGTCACGAAAACATCTACAGGAACTGCTAAAGTACAGAAGGTACCGTCTTGCAAAAATTGGAGTGGAATCCCGAATTATATTTCGACGTATGAATCTTTCTGTGAAGTGCCTCGCTTGGTGAGAGATGATTTTGCTCTTGATCAATTGGGTTTTTCAGACTTTCGTAGACTTAGAATGTAGTAAGTGCCATGTGATTTTTCCCTTCAACAAAACAAAAAAAAAAACAAATAAATCTTTCCATTTTCACACAGTTTTTCATACTTTGCTACTAAATCATTTAGTTAATCATTTAATAATCAAAATAGCCATTCTCATCATCATTTTAATCCCAATTCCACCACAATCCATCCAAAATATGTACACAATATTAGGTAAAATATATACTTGTCAGGGGACACTTTACAATGCGAACCTTGGATATTTTGCAATTAACCTCAAATACAAACTCTTTTTCCAGTTTGCTTACCCCCTTGCAAGTTACGCAGGCATTTATTTCTCTTTGTAATTAAACTTGTTTAAATTTCAAATACATATTAAATTTTTGGTCCTTTTTTGTTTTCTCTGTCCTTTAAGGAATAAAACTCTCAATTACGTGTTTAATTTTATTTATGTGGGTAAAATGCGGATTGCATTGATTTCTTCTATCATGAAAGTGAAATTCCAAAGAAGTATTTCCATATTTCATATATTTAACAAATAGACTAATAGCTACCACGTATACATACATGTCAATAATGCATACCAGTTGAACAAATGACATTCGACCTAATTATTTTCCTAAATCAGTTAAGAGCCGCATTCTGAAACCTTGCTAAAAGCTAATACATCAAGATGAATTCAAGAAATTTGATAGCTTCATTACTCGCCATTTTTCTTCTTTTTTTTTTCAAGATAGGTCATTACCCATCATATTGATGATCCGAACACTTTTTTTTTCCCTTAGTGAAGATGTGTAGAACTAGATCAAGGCTCACAGAACTATTCAAAGCATCAATGGGTCCAAGATTGTATGAAAATAATTTTGGTCTTGGCAGTGTAATCTTCCTGTGTTTTGTTATTTACAAATGGCAATTTATCAACTTCAATTTTTTGCCACCATATTTTTCTTCTTTGTTTTTCTTATTTTTATATGTTTGTGAGTAATTGTTTTTCTTTTGTTTCTATATTTCACCCAATTAAACACCAAGCTGGAACCTTCTTTTGTTCTTTTCCCTATTCTTCATCTCTTCTATTCTCTTTCTTTCTTACAGTTTTTCCATTTCTCCATTTTGAATTCAAACATAAATAGTTGACCAGCAGCTACAGTTGGCTTCTTCACCTCCTGGCGAAATGCACAAACAGAAATAGTTTAATTGAACCTGCAAAGAACTTAACATATTTTTCATTCTCTTAAGAAATTAGGAGGAGAAAAATAGAAAAAAAATGAAAAGAAAAAAAAATCTATCTTTTACATTTTTCTTGATATCCAGTTCTACCGGATTAATTGAGTTTTGAATGGCTCTTGACTTTTCAAGTTTTTGCATATGATATACTCAAAGCATCATTCACTGAGTGGTCTCGATCGGGCCAATTCAGCTCAATCTGACCTAAACCATTTATTTTATACTTTCAATCTAGTCCATGACTGCCTTCTGCAGTTGCACCTGGAACTATAGAGACCCCAGACTCCACAGAATGGGTTATAGGAGATACCCAATCAGTGGCGGAGCCAGAAAAAATTTTCAGTGGGGGCAAAAGCAACACCTACTAAAATTTTTTTTTCTACTCTTTTGTTAGTTTTTTAAGTAAAAAAATATTCACCAATAAGTTAAAATGAAAAAAAAATTTTGAACTTACTTCAAATAGAATTTTGTGACTCATATATCCTTTTAGAATATTAATTCATGAACCAATTTAAAATATCACATAATTCTTTCAATTTTTCAGTGGGGGCAAAAGCAACACTAAAATTTTTTTCGTACTCTTTTGTTAGTTTTTTAAGTAAAAAAAAATATTCACCAATAAGCTAAAATGGAAAAAAAAATTTGAACTTACTTCAAATAGAATTTTGTGACTCATATATCCTTTTAAAATATTAATTCATGAACCAATTTAAAATATCACGTAATTCTTTCAATTTTTTCATAAAAAACTTTGGAGACATACTTAAGATAATATCAAAATTTTATGCATATTATAGGAATTTAAGGGGAGCAGTGGGGGCCCATGCCCCCACCTTAAATCCGCCCGTGTACCCAATGTAATATCATGTAAAAAACTTTCTCAATGTGGCAACTTATCGTTAGTAGCTCAATTCTTGTATATTGGCCATTTTAAAATTTGAGGATTTTGTAACTTTTTTTTTTTTTAACCAAGATGCTTGGATTTTATTGCCTCAGAACAGTTCTTGAGGGGGACAGAAGCCTGACCTCTACGACAAAGACAAGTACAGGACACTTACTTACTTAACTCGACGTCGCCGAATAGACGGGTAAGATATTTTATCCAACCGATATTCACCCCTACCTACACCTGGTAAGTCCCTGAAATGTTCATAAATACATACCGATTCAACCAAGGCACACCCCACATTGGCTAGAACATCCGCAACCTTATTGGCCTCGCGATAGCAATGCTTGAACTGTATACTCCCCTGAGAGAACTCGCAACACTGCTCGATCTCATAACTAATCGTCCATGGGCATTGGTAATCGTTCCTCAAAATCTTTATTAGCACTAGCGAATCCGACTCAACCACCAACTGCTGTAAAAAATTCCTCTGAGCATTTTGTAACTCACCCCTCCTGTTTAACTCATTTATGCCCTTTCCTTTCTATTGTTTTCATTTGTCAAATAACCGAAAAATGTCAACGAACTTCTCAGTTAAGATTGCATTGTTAATGAATTCTTAGTTTCTAACTTGATGATTTTGATTAATTCTTAGTGGCTAATGATATTCACATAACCCTTTCCAGTTCTCATATAAAGATGTTAAGCATTTGGAAAGAGGCAAGGAGACTACTCTTACTTGTTTATTAACCATAATATTGTCTTTTCATTTACTACTCTTTTCTACAGAAGTATTTCGTAAAGCTATTACAATAATAATTAGTGAAGTAGGATTGCCACAAGGCACGACCATAGAAGTAATTAAAATTAAAAAGTTGTATAGTTGAATTAGACCAGGCTGCTTTCGAAGCCCATCTTCTGATCAGGCGATGAAGTAGCGGGCGAAAGACGAAAGGCGTAATTGAAAAGGCCCGCTCTCTTGTTCTTCATGACGATCTAGATTAATACTGAGATGATGGGGTCTTTGATAACTCCATTAATTGTCGAAATTCATTTAGTATTTGCTTTCTAAAGTCGTACGTGTTTGGTAATAAAAATATTTTATCAATATGTACATTAAGCATCACTTAAATTGTCTATAGAAATTAGAAGTGAAATTTATTTACTTGATTTACTAATTTTCAGCAAGCTTTTGACAAGCTAAGATAAATTGGAAGTATTCAAAATATTAATCCTTATGCAATTTCTCTTTATGTTTCTTTATTGCTGTTGTTCATAAATAGACAACTTTAACAGCACACACTCCTTTTATAGATTTATGACTAGATTTTACTATGTACCAAATTTTAATAAAACCTAAATACCCCTTTTTTATAAGTATACAGATTATTTATCGAGTATAGGGATATCAGGTGTCGATCTTACATTGAAGATTATCAATTACCGATCGAACTTCTTTATTATTTAGATTATCACAAGCGCTACAAACACGAAATAAAAGTAATAAAAATAACAATATAAAATTCCTAGAATTATGAAATTTCTTACTACTCTTACAAGTGAAATTATCGATTAATTAAATGTTGTTATCTTGGTTAGTTATGGCCTAATTTCCTAATGTATGTAAAACCTGCTCTTGTAGTGAATTAATTATACTTGTAGCTAAGCCATATCTACTATTGTGGTTATGAAATTAACTACAAATTCATTTCTTCTATGAAATTACATGGAACAAGCCACTAAAATCATAAAGGTGCATCTCTACTCTTATGAGTATACTCTTAGGTTTAGCACTTTTTTGAACTAGTGTCAAATACCAATTTCATTGCAAACTTAACACCTTAAGATTATCAAAATTAATGGCCACTTAATCATGATTAGAAAGAAAAAAGTGATAAATAACTTGTTTAAAATAATATTATCAAATAACTAATTAAGCATCACTAATAAGATATAGAAAGTTCATCTATAACTCTAGACATAAACCTTAGCAACACATGAAAAACTTCAAACTTGTATTATAACTAAACATGAAATCAAATGCAAAAGAAAAAGTGATAGAAGAGAGGTCATCCTTGTCACATGAACTCCAATTCTCCATCTTTGCTCCTCAATTCTTCATCCATATCTACAAGTAGAAGATGAATAAATACACTTACTATACTATACTATACTAATGAACTAAGAAAAGCTGGTGAAAACTATATTTTTTATAGTGTTTCTAGCCTTCCAAAGTTATGAAAATTGTTCTCCAAGACCTCTATTTATAGAGAATTCAAGCTCCAAATGAGTTGTTAAAATTAATGTAAGATGTTTTTTGAGATTCGCAAAATATTCTTTTACAAGTCTCCATACTCTTCTTTATAGCTGCAGCCGAAATTCTTGTTGGAATTAAACTGTAAATAGTTGTAAAAAATTAGAGCAAATGGTTGTACAAGTTACACAACTTCCTTAAGAATACGCAGGTGTAAGGTTGCGTATTGCACCTGCGTATTGCCTCTCCTGCAGGTTTGCACTTTTTTTATCAGTCTTCAATTTTACTCTATTTTTGCACCAAATTCAAATGATATTTTTTAGATAATGGAGGCTGAACTAGTTCTTATACAAAACATGAAAGTTACATATTTTTAAGTTAGTTTTTCAATGCATCAAGAATCATCAAAATTGGAGCTCTGTAGACTGCGAAATGGCCAAACTACCTTTCACTGCTCAATCCTCTATTTCAACTTTTGACAAAAAAAAAAAAAAACAAAAACAAAATGGCCAACAGTATTTCGACTTTTTGAGTAAGAAAACTCATGAACTGAATTTTTATGTCTCATAATAAATGTAGAGATATGTCTTAGTTTCAAAATAGGTCAGAAATCACGTCAATCTGATATTTTTAACTCAAAATATAGTCAAAATATCAAAAGGGGTCAAAGCTATCAAACATTTGTTCTTTTATACTTGTTTACATTTCATCTTTTGAACATTTTGTACCTCATATTCTCTTTAAACCATCAACAATCATCCAAATATCTTCTCAATTCACTTCATTTGATGATTGAATTATTAAACCCTATAAAAACATGAAGTTTTCACCATTTGAACACATAGAAATACAATTTTTCTTACTTAAACCACAAAATGTGCCCTTCACCAGAAATTTAGTTAATTAGCTATAAAAATGACTAAAATACACCAAAATGAAATAATAAAATATGCTTAAAATACATAAAATACACACTTATCAGTGCACATACAATAATGTTTCCTTTTCTCCCGTAGTCACACATGCACACACTATTCTCTTAGCTGATACACATTCAAAGGAACACACATATATAGCCTTTTGTCTCTCCCTGTCATGCACAAAAACCATCCCCCGTACACAAACTTACTCTGCTTCCCCTTTCTGCAACACACACTTGATACGATATACATATCTTTGACTCTCTCTCACAGACAAGCTTGTGTACTCTTTTTCTCTGGTCTTGCACACAGTTGGACATACTATATTGGCTAATTTAAATTATGGTATAAATGAGAAATACAATTGTGATTCAGTGCTCAAACTAGTTGATTATCCATTTTTGTGGAAAATTTGGATAAGGTAATCCTACGGATCAAAATTTGTAGTGTAACATTTCACTAATTGCTAAAAAGGAATAATATACCTCTCATGCAATTTTAGAAAAAAAAAAGCATAATGATTAAGTCAATTAGCTACATTACAGCTTGCTAGTGGGACTCGTTTGTACTACATAAAGTGGACCCTACTGACACATGGCACATTGTTGCAGAGGGAGTGGCACCCTACTAACCAGACAGTTTTTTTTTTTTTTTTGAAGTATGACAGTCAGTTCTCTTTGGATCAATGTCATTTCATTAGGTTTTTTGGATGAAAGCATCATCTCTAGTGGTTAATTGGTGTTTCTGTAGGAGCCAAAATGCATATATCTAAAGTTGAGAGTGGTAACATGTTATTGAGATACTCCAAATCTTTGGGAAAAAAATGTGATTAAGAAAAGCTATTTCCTATTGTAACTATCTAATCACACGGTGTTAGCATAACCACCACAATAACTAACCAAATATCTGCAAAATTGCAACTACTACTGCTTTATTTTTTAAAATTTTACATAAAATTAAGGCTTAATGGCAATTTATCCTCTAAAGATATACATTGATTCTCACTTTACCCCCTAATCTTTTTTCTATATCACTTAGACCTAAAAAAATATAGAGACAAAAATACCCCTCGACTGTGTAAGTTTTTTTTTCTTTTTTCTTTCTTCTTTGTTATACCAAATTAGTTTTATTTTATCAAATTTTTATTTATAATAAAATAATAAATTTCTATAATAAAAACTTTAGGATGCTCATTCTCTAATTTACAAAATTAAAAAACTATATTTTTTTTACAAATCAATTTCATCTATTTTCCACTTTAAGAAATTAAGAAAACAATTTTATTCTATTTCCTTATAATTGCACTATTCATAGTCAATTACCCATATTTGCAATTACACATTCACATTTCAACACTCAAATTTTTCTTTGTTTTTTCTATTAGGATTTTTTTGCCACTTTTTAAAAATAATTAGTTGTTAGTGTATTCCCTAATGTATGTACTCATCTCATGAGAAAGTTTACCACCATCAATTAGAGTGGTCAAAATCAAATTCCAAGTTAAAGTTCAAAGATTAAAACATAATAGAGGGATATTTTGTCTCTTCAAGGTTAGGGGTAGAGTGAGAATCCAAGGTTTGCCTTAAGGGTCTGTTTGGTTCATGGAATAAGACAAGATTGGATTAATTATCCTGTATCATCCCATATTTGGTTGCATGCTATATGTAGAATGACACATCCTATCTAATTGAATTAATCCCCTATTCATGGGATAAAATAATCCCGTGAGAGAAGTGGTATTAGTCATCGCAGGATGCTAACAGATAAGATGATAAAATTTCAAACTAATTTATCCTTAAAAAATATAAATTTATACTCTTATAATTATATAACCCTACTCACACATGATAATATAATATGAATAGACTAATTTGCCCCTACTAATTAATTTTAAAGTTTTTTGACCAATTTGCCCTTACTACCAACATAACAATATTTGAATTAATTTGCCCTTATGAATGATTCAAATTCATACTGACTATTATATAGCCATACTCGGACATTATAATATAATAATAAATGGACTAATTAACCCCCACTAATTATATTAAAAATTTTGATTAATTTGCCTTTATTCACTATTTTAAAAATTTTGACTTACCTCTATTAATTAATTTAAATCTTTGATTAATTTGCCATACTAACTGGTAAGTGTATATTTTACATATTTTAAGTGTTTTATTAGTTAGTTTTGGTATATTAACTTATAAACTAAGTTTCTAGTGAAAATATACATTTTATGGTTTAAGTGGTAAAAATTGCATTTCTATTGATTTTAATGGTGAAACTTCAAGTTTTTGGTAGGTTTAATGATTCAATCATCAATTGGAGTGAATTGAGGAGATAATTAAATGATTATTGATGATTTGAAGTGATTAAAAGAAGACATGAAGTGCAAAAAACTCAAAGGATGAAATGCAAGTTTTCCAGCTTTGACACTTTGTGGTGTTTCAGTTATATCTTGAGTTATAAGCATTGTATTGAGGTGATTCTTGAATTATTTTGAAACTAAGAGATAGATCTACATTTGGTATGAGACATCAAAATCTAGTTTAGTTGTTTTCCTAGTCAAAAAGTTGAAATATAGAAGTGCATTTTCATTGTTGAAAGCTGAAATAGGAGATTGACCAGTTGAGGGTATTTTGGTCATTTATAGGTCCACAGAACTCCAAATTGGATGATTCTTAAGACATTGGAAAGCGAACTCAAAGGGTTACAACTTTCATGTTCTGTACAAGAGTTAGTTCTAATGAGGATGAGGTATACATATAACAATTAACTCATTCACAGTCAAATTTTACATTCATAAATTCCTAAATACCGCACACGCGATTTTCGCAAGTATACGAGTCATTTATTGAGTATAGGGGTATTAGGTGTCAATCTCACAGGGAAGATTGTCAATTATCGGTGATTTTCAAATTTCTTTATTATTTAGACCATCACAAATACAAGAATTTAAGTCTATACTACAAACATGAGATAAAAGTAATACAAATAACAATAGAAAGCTTGTAGAGGTATGAAATTCTTTATTACTCTTGCAAATGACATTATCAGTTAATTGAATGTTATTATATTAGCCAATTATGGCGTAATTTCCTAATGTATGTAAAGTCTACTCTTGTAGTGAATCAACTATACTTGTGATTAAACTATACCTACTCTCGTGGTTATGAAATTAACTATAAACTCATTTCTTCTATGAAATTATATGAAACAAGTCACTAAAGCCACAAAGGTGCACCTCTACTCTTGTGAATGTACTCCCTAGGTATATCACTTCCTTGAATTAGTGTTAAATTTCAATTCTCATTGCAAACTTAACACCTTAAGATTTTCACAATTAATGGCCAGTTAATCATAATTTAAAAAGCAAAAATGATAAATAACTTGCTTAATATAATATCATCAAATAACCAAGTTAACATCACTAATAAAATATAGAAAGTTCATCCATACTCTAGACATAAACTTTAACTAAACATGAAGATAAATACCAAACTTGTATTATAGTTAAATAAGAAATCAAATATAAAAGAGAAAGTGATAGGAGAGAAGTCACCCTTGTCACATGAGATCCAACTCTCCATCTTTACTCTTCAAATTTTCATCCAAATCTAACTACAAATACAAGAAAGATAACCTACTCTAATTATACTATACTAATAAACTAAGAAAAACTAGTGAAGTTGCTCCGTTTGGATTAGCTATTTTTTGGGGTGTTTTTGAAAAATTTTACTGTAGCAGAGTTTTTATAGTTTTTTTTGGGATATTTTTAGAAAATATTTTGGAATATTTAAGAGTAGAAGAGTTTTTAGAATATATTTTGGGATATTTTAAAAACATTAAAAAAAATTTAGACTACTTGTTAGAGTACTTTTTAAAAATTTTAAATAGTATTTGAAAAACTAATTTTTGAAAAACTGTTGAATCCAAAGTTAATATATTTTTTTGGAGTTTCTCTAGCCGTCCAAAGTTGTCAAAATGCTCTCCAAAGGCCCTATTTATAGAGCAATTAAAGCTCAAAATAAGTTGTTTCTAGTTGGCAAAGTTATCTCTTCAAATCACCAAAGGTTGCTTCTACAAGATTCTATGATCGTTTGATCAGATACAACCAGATTTCTTGTAGAAAAATTGGTCAAAAGGGTTGTGTGAACAAAGAACAAGTTACAGAGCAAGTTTTAGCCACAAAAGAAGAATACGCAACCTTAGGTCGGGTATTGCACCCTACATTTTGCTTTTTGCAAATTTGCTCATTCGGGGCAGATTTCATCCTTACTCTATTTTTTGTCCAACTTCAACTAATATTTTCTCAATATGGATGCTTAAGTAACTCTTGTGTAAAACATGGAATTTGTAGCCCTTGAGTTAGTTTCCAATGCATCAAGAATAATTCATTTGGAGCTCTGTGGACCGAAAAATTACCAAAATACCCTCGATTGGTTAGAATTCTATTTTAACTTTCGACAATGAAAATGCATTTTGGTATTTCAATTTTTTGACAATGAAAACAATTAAACTCGACTTCAATATCTCATACCAAATGTAGTCTATATCATAGCTTCAAAATGGTCCAAGAATCACCTTAATCCGATGCTTGTAACTCAAGATATTGCCGAAATACTAAAATGTGTCAAAGCTGTGAAACTCCTTTTCTTTCGAACTTAATTGCATTTCATCTCTTGCACTTCATATTGTCTTTTTATCACTTCAAACTATCATCAATCATCCAGTTATCTTCTCAATTCATGTCATTTGATGATTGAATCCTTAAATCTACAAAAAAAAAATGAAGTTTTCTCCATTAAAATCCATAGAAATGCAATTTTTCACACTTAAACCACAAAATATATATTTTCACTAGAAACTTAGTTAATTAGCTATAAAACTAAATAAAACACACCAAAACTAACTAATAAAACACACTTAAAACATGTAAATTATACACTTATCAAGTTCAACCTCCATCATCGAGAAAATATCAGTTGAAATTGGACAAAAAATAGAACAAGGATGAAATCTGTCCAAAATTGAGCAAACCTGTAAAAGGCAATACTTGGGATACAATACGTGACCTAAGGTCGTGTTTTCGAGATCACATATTCATCATTTTCAATTGCAACTTGCTCTACAACTTGTTTTGTATTCACACAACTTTCTAGCTCAATTCTAGCAAGTAATTTCGACTATATCTGATCAAGAAAAGTGTGAAAAATTGGGGAACCAACCTTTGGAAGTTTTAAGAGCCAAAAATGACAACTAGAAACAACTCATTTGGCTCTTGAATAGTCTATCAATAGCAGCCTTTGGAGACCATTTTCACAACTTTGGAAGGCTAGAGAAACTCATCAAAAATATAGTTTTCACTAGAATTTCCTTAGTTCATTAGTTTAGTTTAGTAGTTTAGTATTGAGTTGTATAGTTTTTATCCACTCTTGTATATTGGCTAGATTAGGATGAAGATAGAGATAAAGAAAGAGGGGCTCAATCTCACGTGACAAGGGTTATCTCTTCTCCAACTCTTTATCTTTTGTATTGGATTCTTAATTATAGTTAATATGCAAGTTTTGGATTTGTATTTCAATATATGTTTCTATAGTTTATGCATAGGATTATGTATGAACTTTCTATATCTTGTTAGTGACATTTACTTGATTATTTGATGATATTATTTTGAGTAAGTTATTTATCACTTTTGCTTTTCTAATCATGATTAACCGTCCATTAATTGTAATAATTTTAAGGTGTTAAGTTTGCAATGAAAATTGGAATTTAACACTAGTTCAAGAAAGTGATAAACCTAAAAAATACACTCACGAGAGTAGAAATACACTTATATGGCTTTAGTAACTTGTTTCATATAATTTCATAGAAGGAATGAACTTGTAGTTAATTTCATAATCATGAGAGTATGTATAATTTAGCTGCAAGTATAGTTGATTCACTACGAGGGTAGGTTTCACATATATTAAGAAATTACGCCATAACTAGTCAAGATAATAATAGTCAATTAACCAGTAACTTCATTTGCAAGAGTAGTGAGGCATTCCATACCTCAAGGAGTTTATATTGTTATTTTTATTACTTTCATCTCATGTTTGTATTGTAAATTTAATCTTTTGTATTTGTGATAGTCTAAATAATAAAGGAGTTCGAAAATCATCGGTAATTGACAATCTTCCTTGTGGTATCGACACCTAATACTCCTATGCTCAATAAATGACTCGTATACTTGCAAAAAATCATGTATAGGGTATTTAGGAATATATAAATGTAAAATTTGACTATGGAAGAGTTAATTGTTATATGTATACCCCACCTCGTTACTAACATCATAATAGAAGGACTATATTGCACTTAGACTAAATTACCCTTATTAAACTAAATTTTATATAAATACATAATCTTATGAATTGGGCTTTGTGAATGAGGATTTCAATCAGCTCAAATTCAGTCCAAAGAAAATCTTCTATTTTAGCTTGAATTCTGACGGGTTTTTACTTTAAGTGCAAGTTTAATTCCGAATTTACACCCGTTGGACTGCAAGTATACAGGTCGCAATTGTAGTACAAGATGTGTATCGGGTCGATCCCACGAGGAGCAATTAAAACAATTATTAGATACTAATTTACTCTATTATTTAGACTTACAATTAATTTGAGCAGAAACTTTAGAATTTAATTCAACTACAAAAATTCTTAAATAGATAAATGCAATTTCACAATAGAAGTAGAATTCACTAAATATTAAGATCTAGGGATGTAGATTCCACATATAACACAAAAGATCTAAAACGAATGAATTTAACACTTGTTACTGCTCTTGTTTAACCAAGGATTCATTTCCAACAATACCAAAATCACATTTTCATGATAATAATGGGTTAAAACAGATTAGTTTTTCCTAATCTCTTGGAAAATACTAAATCTGTTTTGTGCATACCTGAAATATAGATTTTATCCACTTGAATGTATTTCTATTCTCATGAATATACTACTCAAGCTCTACTTATGTCATTCCATTATTTTTACCATTTCTCAATGAGTAAAAACAACTATAAACCTGCTATTGGTGATCAAGCAACAACAAGTAATCCAACATACACAAGTAGATAAGTTAATACAAGACATAACAAGCATAAATCACAATCACTTCATATCATTTGGCCATAAGCTTCATCTACTCCCTAGATAAAGGAAATTAGCTACTCATGAATGATTTAACAATCAAACTCACAAGTTTATTAATGCAAAACATCATGAAGTACAAGTATAAGAAAGGTAAAAGAAAGCTTAGCCAATTGAAGGTAAAGCTCTCCAATTCCTGCTATGTTCTTGTACAAGATGGTTACAAGTGAAAAACCAAATGCTTCTCTAAGAACTCTTAACTAGAGAGAAAACTTGTTGCAAGAAGGAAAACTAGCTACGTATGGTGATGCCAGGCTTCTCCCCTGTGTTTCTGCATAAAAGGTGGTAGAAATTCCATTCCTCTCACTTCATAATTTCCTCCACTCAGATTTTGTAAAAAGAAGTCAAAGATATGATGTTTCCTTTTTGTCCACACTCATTTGGTCTTCTCTTTTATTGCAGAAGCATGTGCACCGAATTCCCTTGCATCTTATAGCTGGAAAGTGGTATGAACACAAGAGAATTGACTGAGTCAAATTGCAGAATTTCGGCTATAAAACGCGCCTACACAAAACGCGGCATAAACTCGCGTTTTGTCTACTCGCGTTTTCACTCTGGCCTTATTTCAACTGAGATTTTCTCCATGATAAAGGCCAAACTAACTTTTGTGCAAAACACAAAAGTTGTAGCCCTTTGAGTTAGCTTTCCAATGCTTCAAGAATCATCCAAATCGGAGCTTTGTAACCTGAGATATGATCGAAATAATGTCACCTGTTCAAACCTCTGTTTTAACTTCCGACCACAGAATGCAGCTTCTGTATTCCAACGTTTTGCCCATGAAGATGGCAGAAATGGATTTCGATGCCTTCATACGAATTGTAGGTCTCTTTCTTAGCTTTAAAATGGTATAAAGATCACCTCAATCCGATAAGTGTAGCTCCCGATATGGTCAAAACATTGAAGAGTGTCAAAACTAACTTGTATTGCATTTCCTCACTTGAATGTTTTTCACTTCATTCTTCTTGTTGCCACTTGAATTCATCACCAAATCTCTATTTTTTACCTCATTTGACATCCTTTGGTGATTGAATCATCATTCCTGCATAAAAATGAAGTTTTTACCATTAAAATCAATAGAAATGCAATATTATCCACTTTTACCAAAAATATATAATTTTACCAAAAACCTCTTTATTTTATTTATAAAACTAAATAATCAACTCAAAATTAACTAATAAAATGCACTTAAAAATACGTAAAATAAACTCTTATCAAATACCCCCACACTTGAATCATTGCTTGTCCTCAAGCAATATAAAATTCTAACCATCAATGATCCAAAAAAATTGAAAATAAACATATGTAGTATTTCAACTCTATTTCCTTGAATCAAGGTAAATAACCCTTATGTGATCTTTCCATTAAGTTCAAGTACTCATAATATCAAGCAAAGAAGAGCCAAGTATACCATAATTTTACCAATTCAACTCAACTTCTTATTTTTATCAAATTTCGCAAGCAAGCAACTCCTATAGTCAATAAAGATGCTAACTAATCTCATGATCAACTTCTTATTTTTCTTAAAGAGGGATTTAATTTACTTTTTATTTATTTATTTATTATTATTATTATTTTTTTTATATATTTTAAGGGTTAAATATTACTTAAGTTGTGAAAAATGCCTTTTGACGCGAAGATCAATATTTTTAGATGCAGATCCCCGGTTACTCAACATTTCACATACTCAAGTTGCTTTGCATACTCTTAATTCAAGTACCTTTTTACGCGAATGTCGACATTTGTAGATGCCAACCCCCGGTTACTCGGTATGAGAATCATTGGAGTAGAATAACCCCTTTTTTTTTCAATATATATATATATATAATAAAATTCCCTCTAAGAGTAATCATGAGAAGAGTATGACACTTATTAACCATATTAATTTCTTATCTTATAAAATTAGATAAAAAGAAGAATTTTCATCAAATATACAAAATGTAGGCATAATTTTCTCCACTTTACTAGATATACTTTCCTATAGATGTAAAAATTATAATCACATAAAAATCATTTCCAAATTTCATGAGAAAAGAAGTATCAAAACCGCATATATTTATTTCAAAAGGATAAGTGACAAAATTTTATTTATTTGTTATAGTTAATAACATATATATGTATAAGATTTTGGAAAAATTTTAACAGAGTCTCCCCTTAAAAGTGGACTAAAACTCCCTGCCAGCAACTACAAGAAACACCATTTAAGCACAAGAATTATATCAAACACAACTAAAACCACAAGTATCATACATATTTCTCCCCCCACACTTAAATTACACATTGTCCTCAATGTGTAGGGAAGAAATGAAACAAAAGAAGAAAAGAAAAGAAAGAAGTACTCCCCAAGTCAATGGCTGAGATCCTTATCAGCCACTAATCACGAACCACTGTCAAAATACAAGTACCTACCACATAGAAAACAGAAAAATAAAATGAAGTTAAACATCTTAAGTTCCGCAAGTTAAGATAATTAGGCAAGCAAGTTCATCAACTAAAGATAGCTTCTGCAGTGTGTCAAGTTAGTCATTCCCCTCGGCATCATCGTCATCCTCTGCATCATGATTGGGCGGTGGATGAATGCCCAAATGATCTTCAATTCGGCTTAGACGATTATGGAGTAAAAATGAAGATTTGTGAGTTGGGTAGAAGGAAAAAGGAAAAACGCGGCTGGAAAAATGGAAAAGTGAAGAAATGTTCTGGAAATCGCGTTTTTGAAGCAGAAAAGTGAACCGAAAACGCGACTAAAAACGCGCCTTCAACGCGCGTTTTTAAAGACGCGTTTTCTGCACAAATCTCGCAGAATTGAAAACGCGGTTACGTATGAAAACGTGACTTAAAGTCGCGTTTATCTGTGTCGCGTTTTCCAGTTTTGCTCAGGCGAGAAAACGCGACTTCCTCCAAAACGCGACTTCAAGTCGCGTTTTAAAGGCGCGTTTTCTGTTCTGCAGGCGCAGAATTGAAAACGCGATTCTGAGAAACGCGACTTGTAGTCACGTTTTCTTGGAAAACGCGTTTTCTGCTTCGATTTTTAGCAGAATTTCAACTTTTGAAAAATTACAAAAGGTACCCCAATGACTCAAAATGCATCATAGATCATTTGTTTGCCAATTTTAATGACTGGAACAAATGTAAAACATTAAAAACATGCATTTTACCCCTTTATAATGAATCAAAAACACCTTTAACGCAAATCGAGGGGTTGAGTTGTTTGATCAAAGTTCGCCTTTTTTGTACTCAATTGGTCCTCCTTGCCTTCAATTGTCAACCCTACATTACAAAAACAACAATTTAGCTAAAACATTGATTCAAACCACAAAATCACACCAAGTTAACAAATATAACCTAAATATTGGGTTGCCTCCCAATTAGCGCTTTTGTTTATAGTCGTTGGCTCGACTGAAAAAAGTTGAATCACTTTAGAGCATTAGAGAGCGGGTCGAAACTCCCGAGCCAATCCACCATGTGGTGAACCATGCATTGATCTTCATAGTCCAATTTCCTCAAATGCCAAGGAGGGATATTAGACTTGTCATAGAGAGGCTCAACTTCACCTTGGAGTGGATTTTGCTTGTCTTTTCTGATTTGGCTCAACTTTTCACCATTTTCTTCATGGAATGGAGAATTTATTAAGCCAACTTCCATCCTTATCTTCTCCTCCTTTGTTCCTATACCATGAAAGTTAGTAACCAAGGACATTTATAAATTTACTTCCTCGGTCCTTTCTGGTTAAACCTTTTCAAATCAAAATATGGCATATTTAGACACAAGAGCAGTAGCTCTATACTCCCTTCTTTATTATCCAAATTGAATTCCAAGTTCCTACATTAACCCGTAATATAAGGCTTACTTTTTTCTACATCAATTATAGTTCGTGCAGTGGCTAAAAACGGTCGTCCTAGAATAATTGGCATCTCACATCTTCTCAATATCTAAGACAACAAAAATCCACAGGTATTATAGATTTCTTACCTTATGAGCACATTTTCCAAATACCCATGGGACGTGTGATTGACCGATGCCGCCAATTGCAATGTAATATTGTAGCTTTTAGCCTCTGAAGTCCCAATCTCCGGGCAACCGATAACGGCATAAGTGACACACTTGCACCTAAATCACATAAAGCATTAGAAAAATGCAATTGACCAATAGTGCAAGGAATAGAAAAACTTCCCCGGATCTTTCAATTTAGGAGGGAGTTTATTCTTAATCAATGCACTACACTCTTCCGTTAATGCTATCATCTCATTATCTACAATTTTTCTCTTCTTTGACATGATGTCTTTCAAGAAACGTGCATAAGAGGGAATCTGTGTTATAGCATCAATGAAAGGAATGTTAATGTGCAATTGTTTAAACATTTTGAAGAACTTTTCAAACTCCCGATCCTGTCCATTTTTCTTCAACCTGTGAGGAAAAGGATCACATTAGAATTTAATTTGGGATGAAGTGCATTCAATATGCAATGATAACATGATCATTTTGACTTTCTGCTCCCCTTCATTTGGCTTGCTTCTTGATCTTTTTCACGGCACCTGAATTTTCAAAATCGAATCCCTCAACCGTTTTACCGCTTCTAAGAATGATTGCATTGACATGCTCTCTCGGATTCACTTCGGTTTTACTTTGGTATTCACCAGGGTTTCTATTGTTGATCACATTGCAATTTGACCATTTGAACCTCCAGTTTTCTGTACATCCCAGCTAATTGGTCCAAACCGCCCTCAATCTCGCTCGAATCTAATCCGAAGTCACCCTTAGCGCAAGTTTTTCCACCGCGATCTCCCAACTGGTTTAGTTTCAGCCTGTGGTTGCCTGGTTGAAATCCCGGCGGATTGGTTGGCCTTTGTTGATTGCCTTGATCTTTCCATCCAAAGTTTGGATGATTTCTTTCGCACGCATCCGGATTGTAAGTATTCGAATAGGGATTATTTGGAGCATTTCGGTTGTAATTATTGACAAATTGTACCTGCTCAGAATCAACACACTCATTAATATCATGTTCACCTCCACAGAAAGAGCAACAAGCTACGTGTGCATTAGATGAACTTGGACCAACTCCACCTTGTCCACTTAGCAATTTCATCACATTATTCATTTGAGCACTCAGCATATTGAGAGTGTCCATTTCTATCATACCTGCGTGACGTCTCGTATTACCTCTTTCATTGGCCCATTGGTAGTTATTTGCGGCCATTTCTTCTATCAAATTCTGAGCTTCTTGGGGTGATTTACCCATTAAAGCTCCACCTGCGGCTGCATCAATAATAGTTTTAGTGGAGAAAGATAAACCATTATAAAAGGTTTGTATGATTAACCATTCCGGCAGTCCATGATGTGGACATTTCCGAAGCAAATCTCTAAACCTTTCCCATGCCTCATATAATGATTCTCCCTCCAATTGACTAAAACTAGTGATATCCATTCTTAGCTTAGCAGTCTTACCAGGTGAAAAATACTTATTCAAAAATGCCCTTGATAAATCATCCCATGTGGTAAAAGTGTTAGGAGCATGAGAGTGTAACCACATTTTTGCCTTATCTCTTAATGAAAATGGGAACAACCGTAACCTTATAGCATCATCACTAACTCCATTCATTTTAATTGTATCACATATTTCTAAGAATGTAGCTAAGTGTGAGTTAGGATCTTCTACAGCATTACCTCCAAATTGAGATTGTTGAACCATTTGGATAAGTGATGGCTTAATCTCAAAGTTGTTAGCATTTACCGTAGGCCTTACTATGCTTGTTTGAGATCCTTGTGTTCCCGGTAGAGCAAAATCTCGTAGAACTCGCCTATTTGCTTCATTTTCAGCCATTTCTTCTTCAAATGGTAGTTCTATCAAAATTTCCTCTATCGGTTGCCAAATCTCTTGCTCCTCCTGCTGTTGTGTGTGCCTCCTTTGTCTACGTAGTGTCCTCTCAATTTCTGGATCGAAAGGTGCGACTTCTCGAGACTCCCGGTGCATACACTACAAACAGAAATAAGGGATATTATGCAACTTCAATGGTAAAAAAAAAAAAACTGATTACAATATAAGATTAAATATAATCTAAAAAATAAAGCTGTCTAAATTAATAAAGATGATTAGGCTCTAATATTGCCGCTCCCCGGCAACGGCGCCAAAAACTTGACGGGTTTTTACTTTAAGTGCAAGTTTAATTCCGAATTTACACCCGTTGGACTGCAAGTATACAGGTCGCAATTGTAGTACAAGATGTGTATCGGGTCGATCCCACGAGGAGCAATTAAAACAATTATTAGATACTAATTTACTCTATTATTTAGACTTACAATTAATTTGAGCAGAAACTTTAGAATTTAATTCAACTACAAAAATTCTTAAATAGATAAATGCAATTTCACAATAGAAGTAGAATTCACTAAATATTAAGATCTAGGGATGTAGATTCCACATATAAACACAAAAGATCTAAAACGAATGAATTTAACACTTGTTACTGCTCTTGTTTAACCAAGGATTCATTTCCAACAATACCAAAATCACATTTTCATGATAATAATGGGTTAAAACAGATTAGTTTTTCCTAATCTCTTGGAAAATACTAAATCTGTTTTGTGCATACCTGAAATATAGATTTTATCCACTTGAATGTATTTCTATTCTCATGAATATACTACTCAAGCTCTACTTATGTCATTCCATTATTTTTACCATTTCTCAATGAGTAAAAACAACTATAAACCTGCTATTGGTGATCAAGCAACAACAAGTAATCCAACATACACAAGTAGATAAGTTAATACAAGACATAACAAGCATAAATCACAATCACTTCATATCATTTGGCCATAAGCTTCATCTACTCCCTAGATAAAGGAAATTAGCTACTCATGAATGATTTAACAATCAAACTCACAAGTTTATTAATGCAAAACATCATGAAGTACAAGTATAAGAAAGGTAAAAGAAAGCTTAGCCAATTGAAGGTAAAGCTCTCCAATTCCTGCTATGTTCTTGTACAAGATGGTTACAAGTGAAAAACCAAATGCTTCTCTAAGAACTCTTAACTAGAGAGAAAACTTGTTGCAAGAAGGAAAACTAGCTACGTATGGTGATGCCAGGCTTCTCCCCTGTGTTTCTGCATAAAAGGTGGTAGAAATTCCATTCCTCTCACTTCATAATTTCCTCCACTCAGATTTTGTAAAAAGAAGTCAAAGATATGATGTTTCCTTTTTGTCCACACTCATTTGGTCTTCTCTTTTATTGCAGAAGCATGTGCACCGAATTCCCTTGCATCTTATAGCTGGAAAGTGGTATGAACACAAGAGAATTGACTGAGTCAAATTGCAGAATTTCGGCTATAAAACGCGCCTACACAAAACGCGGCATAAACTCGCGTTTTGTCTACTCGCGTTTTCACTCTGGCCTTATTTCAACTGAGATTTTCTCCATGATAAAGGCCAAACTAGCTTTTGTGCAAAACACAAAAGTTGTAGCCCTTTGAGTTAGCTTTCCAATGCTTCAAGAATCATCCAAATCGGAGCTTTGTAACCTGAGATATGATCGAAATAATGTCACCTGTTCAAACCTCTGTTTTAACTTCCGACCACAGAATGCAGCTTCTGTATTCCAACGTTTTGCCCATGAAGATGGCAGAAATGGATTTCGATGCCTTCATACGAATTGTAGGTCTCTTTCTTAGCTTTAAAATGGTATAAAGATCACCTCAATCCGATAAGTGTAGCTCCCGATATGGTCAAAATATTGAAGAGTGTCAAAACTAACTTGTATTGCATTTCCTCACTTGAATGTTTTTCACTTCATTCTTCTTGTTGCCACTTGAATTCATCACCAAATCTCTATTTTTTACCTCATTTGACATCCTTTGGTGATTGAATCATCATTCCTGCATAAAAATGAAGTTTTTACCATTAAAATCAATAGAAATGCAATATTATCCACTTTTACCAAAAATATATAATTTTACCAAAAACCTCTTTATTTTATTTATAAAACTAAATAATCAACTCAAAATTAACTAATAAAATGCACTTAAAAATACGTAAAATAAACTCTTATCAAATACCCCCACACTTGAATCATTGCTTGTCCTCAAGCAATATAAAATTCTAACCATCAATGATCCAAAAAAAATTGAAAATAAACATATGTAGTATTTCAACTCCATTTCCTTGAATCAAGGTAAATAACCCTTATGTGATCTTTCCATTAAGTTCAAGTACTCATAATATCAAGCAAAGAAGAGCCAAGTATACCATAATTTTACCAATTCAACTCAACTTCTTATTTTTATCAAATTTCGCAAGCAAGCAACTCCTATAGTCAATAAAGATGCTAACTAATCTCATGATCAACTTCTTATTTTTCTTAAAGAGGGATTTAATTTACTTTTTATTTATTTATTTATTATTATTATTATTTTTTTTATATATTTTAAGGGTTAAATATTACTTAAGTTGTGAAAAATGCCTTTTGACGCGAAGATCAATATTTTTAGATGCAGATCCCCGGTTACTCAACATTTCACATACTCAAGTTGCTTTGCATACTCTTAATTCAAGTACCTTTTTACGCGAATGTCGACATTTGTAGATGCCAACCCCCGGTTACTCGGTATGAGAATCATTGGAGTAGAATAACCCCTTTTTTTTTCAATATATATATATATATAATAAAATTCCCTCTAAGAGTAATCATGAGAAGAGTATGACACTTATTAACCATATTAATTTCTTATCTTATAAAATTAGATAAAAAGAAGAATTTTCATCAAATATACAAAATGTAGGCATAATTTTCTCCACTTTACTAGATATACTTTCCTATAGATGTAAAAATTATAATCACATAAAAATCATTTCCAAATTTCATGAGAAAAGAAGTATCAAAACCGCATATATTTATTTCAAAAGGATAAGTGACAAAATTTTATTTATTTGTTATAGTTAATAACATATATATGTATAAGATTTTGGAAAAATTTTAACAGAGTCTCCCCTTAAAAGTGGACTAAAACTCCCTGCCAGCAACTACAAGAAACACCATTTAAGCACAAGAATTATATCAAACACAACTAAAACCACAAGTATCATACATATTTCTCCCCCCACACTTAAATTACACATTGTCCTCAATGTGTAGGGAAGAAATGAAACAAAAGAAGAAAAGAAAAGAAAGAAGTACTCCCCAAGTCAATGGCTGAGATCCTTATCAGCCACTAATCACGAACCACTGTCAAAATACAAGTACCTACCACATAGAAAACAGAAAAATAAAATGAAGTTAAACATCTTAAGTTCCGCAAGTTAAGATAATTAGGCAAGCAAGTTCATCAACTAAAGATAGCTTCTGCAGTGTGTCAAGTTAGTCATTCCCCTCGGCATCATCGTCATCCTCTGCATCATGATTGGGCGGTGGATGAATGCCCAAATGATCTTCAATTCGGCTTAGACGATTATGGAGTAAAAATGAAGATTTGTGAGTTGGGTAGAAGGAAAAAGGAAAAACGCGGCTGGAAAAATGGAAAAGTGAAGAAATGTTCTGGAAATCGCGTTTTTGAAGCAGAAAAGTGAACCGAAAACGCGACTAAAAACGCGCCTTCAACGCGCGTTTTTAAAGACGCGTTTTCTGCACAAATCTCGCAGAATTGAAAACGCGGTTACGTATGAAAACGCGACTTAAAGTCGCGTTTATCTGTGTCGCGTTTTCCAGTTTTGCTCAGGCGAGAAAACGCGACTTCCTCCAAAACGCGACTTCAAGTCGCGTTTTAAAGGCGCGTTTTCTGTTCTGCAGGCGCAGAATTGAAAACGCGATTCTGAGAAACGCGACTTGTAGTCACGTTTTCTTGGAAAACGCGTTTTCTGCTTCGATTTTTAGCAGAATTTCAACTTTTGAAAAATTACAAAAGGTACCCCAATGACTCAAAATGCATCATAGATCATTTGTTTGCCAATTTTAATGACTGGAACAAATGTAAAACATTAAAAACATGCATTTTACCCCTTTATAATGAATCAAAAACACCTTTAACGCAAATCGAGGGGTTGAGTTGTTTGGTCAAAGTTCGCCTTTTTTGTACTCAATTGGTCCTCCTTGCCTTCAATTGCCAACCCTACATTACAAAAACAACAATTTAGCTAAAACATTGATTTAAACCACAAAATCACACCAAGTTAACAAATATAACCTAAATATTGGGTTGCCTCCCAATTAGCGCTTTTGTTATAGTTCGTTGGCTCGACTGAAAAGTTGAATCACTTTAGACATTAGAGAGAGATAATTTTCTCCCCATGGGGTCGACTCCCGAACAATCCACCATGTGGTGAACCATGCATTGATTTCCATATCAAATTTCCCCCACATGCCAAGGAGGATATCTAGACTTGTCATAGAAGAGCTCAACTTTCAACCTTGGAAGTGGATTTTTGCTTGGTCTTTTCTGAATTGGCTCAACTTTCACGCATGTTTCTTCATGGAATGGAGAATTTAATTAAGCAACTTCCATCCTTATCTTTCCTCCTTTGGTTCCTACACCATGAAAGTAGTACCAGGACATTTATTAAATTTAAACTTCTTGGCTTCCTTTCTTGGTTAACCTTTTCACAATGGCATATTAGAAACAAGAGCAGTAGGCTCTATACTCCTTCTTTTATCCCATGATTCCAATTCCTCACCATAACCCGTAATATAAGCTTACCTTTTTCTAACATCAATTATAGTTCTGCAGTGGCTAAAAACGTCGTCCTAGAATAATTGGCATTCTCACATCTTCTTCAATATCAAGACAACAAATCCAGGAATTAAGATTGTCTTACCTTTAATGAGCATTTTCCAAAATAACCATGGGACGTGTGATTGAACCGACTCCGCCAATTGCAATGTATATTGGTAGTTTTAGCTCTTGAAGTCCTCATCCCGGGCAACCGATAACGGCATAAGTGACCCACTTGCACTAATCACATCAAGCATTAGAAAAATGTACAATTGCCTCAATAGTGCAAGGAATAGAAAACTCCCGGATCTTTCAATTTAGGAGGGGTTTATTCTTAATCAATGCACTACACTCTTCCGTTAATGCTACCATCTCATTATCTACAAATTTTTCTCTCCTTTGACATGATGTCTTCAAGAAACGTGCATAAAGGGAATCTGTGTTATAGCATCATGAAAGGAATGTTAATCGTGCAATTTGTTTAAAACATTTTGAAAGAACTTTTCAAACTCCGATCCTGTCCATCTTTCTTCAACCTGTGAGGAAAAGTATCACATTAGAAACTTAATTTGGGATAAGTGCATCAATACAATGATAACATGACATTTTGACTTTCTTGCTCCCCTTCAATTGCTGCTTCTTGTCTTTTTCACCACTGATTTTATCAAATCGAATCCTCAACGGTTAACTCGCTTCTAAGATGATTGCATTGACATGCTCTCTCGGATTCACTTCGGTTTTTACTTGGTAATTCCCCAGGGATTCTATTGTTGATACATTGGCAATTTGGACCAATTTGAACCTCAAGTTTTCTGTACATCCAGCTATTGGTCACGCCCCTCAAACTCGCTCGAATCTATCCGAATCACATTAGCCAAGTTTTTCTCCACGCGATCTCCCAACTGGTTTAGTTTCAGCTGTGTTGCCTTGGTTGAAATCCCGGCGGATTGGTTGGCCTTTGTTGATTGCCTTGATCTTTCCATCCAAAGTTTGGATGATTTCTCCACCCCGGATTGTAAGTATTCGAATAGGGATTAGTTGGAGCATTTCGGTTGTAATTATTGACAAATTGTACCTGCTCAGAATCAACACACTCATTAATATCATGTTCACCTCCACAGAAAGAGCAACAAGCTACGTGTGCATTAGATGAACTTGGACCAACTCCACCTTGTCCACTTAGCAATTTCATCACATTATTCATTTGAGCACTCAGCATATTGAGAGTGTCCATTTCTATCATACCTGCGTGACGTCTCGTATTACCTCTTTCATTGGCCCATTGGTAGTTATTTGCGGCCATTTCTTCTATCAAATTCTGAGCTTCTTGGGGTGATTTACCCATTAAAGCTCCACCTGCGGCTGCATCAATAATAGTTTTAGTGGAGAAAGATAAACCATTATAAAAGGTTTGTATGATTAACCATTCCGGCAGTCCATGATGTGGACATTTCCGAAGCAAATCTCTAAACCTTTCCCATGCCTCATATAATGATTCTCCCTCCAATTGACTAAAACTAGTGATATCCATTCTAAGCTTAGCAGTCTTTCCTGGTGAAAAATACTTATTCAAAAATGCCCTTGATAAATCATCCCATGTGGTAAAAGTGTTAGGAGCATGAGAGTGTAACCACATTTTTGCCTTATCTCTTAATGAAAATGGGAACAACCGTAACCTTATAGCATCATCACTAACTCCATTCATTTTAATTGTATCACATATTTCTAAGAATGTAGCTAAGTGTGAGTTAGGATCTTCTACAACATTACCTCCAAATTGAGATTGTTGAACCATTTGGATAAGTGATGGCTTAATCTCAAAGTTGTTAGCATTTACCGTAGGCCTTACTATGCTTGTTTGAGATCCTTGTGTTCCCGGTAGAGCAAAATCTCGTAGAACTCGCCTATTTGCTTCATTTTCAGCCATTTCTTCTTCAAATGGTAGTTCTATCAAAATTTCCTCTATCGGTTGCCAAATCTCTTGCTCCTCCTGCTGTTGTGTGTGCCTCCTTTGTCTACGTAGTGTCCTCTCAATTTCTGGATCGAAAGGTGCGACTTCTCGAGACTCCCGGTGCATACACTACAAACAGAAATAAGGGATATTATGCAACTTCAATGGTAAAAAAAAAAAAACTGATTACAATATAAGATTAAATATAATCTAAAAAATAAAGCTGTCTAAATTAATAAAGATGATTAGGCTCTAATATTGCCGCTCCCCGGCAACGGCGCCAAAAACTTGACGGGTTTTTACTTTAAGTGCAAGTTTAATTCCGAATTTACACCCGTTGGACTGCAAGTATACAGGTCGCAATTGTAGTACAAGATGTGTATCGGGTCGATCCCACGAGGAGCAATTAAAACAATTATTAGATACTAATTTACTCTATTATTTAGACTTACAATTAATTTGAGCAGAAACTTTAGAATTTAATTCAACTACAAAAATTCTTAAATAGATAAATGCAATTTCACAATAGAAGTAGAATTCACTAAATATTAAGATCTAGGGATGTAGATTCCACATATAACACAAAAGATATAAAACGAATGAATTTAACACTTGTTACTGCTCTTGTTTAACCAAGGATTCATTTCCAACAATACCAAAATCACATTTTCATGATAATAATGGGTTAAAACAAGTTATTTCCTAATCTCTTGGAAAATACTAAATTGTTTTGTGCATCCTGAATATAGATTATCCACTTGAATGTATTTCTATTCTCAATGAATATACTACTCAAGCTCTACTTATGGTCGTTCCATTAATTTTGTACCAATTTCTCAATGAGTAAAACAATATAAACCTGCTATGGTGATTCAGCAACAAACAAGTAATCCAACATACAGCAAGTAGATAAGTTAATACAAGACAAAAAGCATAAATCACAATCACTTCATATCATTTTTGGCATAAGCTTCATCTACTCCTAATCAAGGAAATAGCTACTCATCGAATTGATTTAACAATCAAAACTCACAAGTTTTAATAATGCAAACATCATGAAGTACAAGTTAAGAAAGGTAAAAGAAAGCTTAGCCATTGAAGGTAAAGGTCTTCCATTCTGCTATGTTCTTGTACACAGAGATGGTTACAAGTGAAAAACCAAAATCTTCTCTACGAATCTTAACTAAGAGAGAAACTGGTTGCAAGAAGGCAATAGCTACGTATGGGATGCCAGGCTTCTCCCCTGATGCTTTTCTGCATAAAAGGTGGTAGAAAAATTCATTCCTCTCACTTCATAAATTCCTCCACTCAGATTTTGGTAAAAAGAAGTCAAAGATATGAATGTTACTTTTTGTACACACTCAATGTTGTCCTTCTCTTTATGCATGAAGCATGTGCAACGAATTCCCTTGCATCTTATAAGCTGGAAAGTGGTAATTGAACACCAGAGATTGACTGAGTCAATTGCAGATTTCGGCTATAAAACGCGCCTACACAAAACGCGGCATAATCTCGCGTTTTGTCTACTCGCGTTTTCACTCTGGCCTTATTTCAACTGAGATTTTCTCCATGATAAAGGCCAAACTAGCTTTTGTGCAAAACACAAAAGTTGTAGCCCTTTGAGTTAGCTTTCCAATGCTTCAAGAATCATCCAAATCGGAGCTTTGTAACCTGAGATATGATCGAAATAATGTCACCTGTTCAAACCTCTGTTTTAACTTCCGACCACAGAATGCAGCTTCTGTATTCCAACGTTTTGCCCATGAAGATGGCAGAAATGGATTTCGATGCCTTCATACGAATTGTAGGTCTCTTTCTTAGCTTTAAAATGGTATAAAGATCACCTCAATCCGATAAGTGTAGCTCCCGATATGGTCAAAATATTGAAGAGTGTCAAAACTAACTTGTATTGCATTTCCTCACTTGAATGTTTTTCACTTCATTCTTCTTGTTGCCACTTGAATTCATCACCAAATCTCTATTTTTTACCTCATTTGACATCCTTTGGTGATTGAATCATCATTCCTGCATAAAAATGAAGTTTTTACCATTAAAATCAATAGAAATGCAATATTATCCACTTTTACCAAAAATATATAATTTTACCAAAAACCTCTTTATTTTATTTATAAAACTAAATAATCAACTCAAAATTAACTAATAAAATGTACTTAAAAATACGTAAAATAAACTCTTATCAAATACCCCCACACTTGAATCATTGCTTGTCCTCAAGCAATATAAAATTCTAACCATCAATGATCCAAAAAAATTGAAAATAAACATATGTAGTATTTCAACTCTATTTCCTTGAATCAAGGTAAATAACCCTTATGTGATCTTTCCATTAAGTTCAAGTACTCATAATATCAAGCAAAGAAGAGCCAAGAATACCATAATTTTACCAATTCAACTCAACTTCTTATTTTTATCAAATTTCGCAAGCAAGCAACTCCTATAGTCAATAAAGATGCTAACTAATCTCATGA
Organism: Coffea eugenioides; assembly: GCF_003713205.1. Lineage (NCBI taxonomy): Eukaryota > Viridiplantae > Streptophyta > Magnoliopsida > Gentianales > Rubiaceae > Coffea > Coffea eugenioides. The sequence continues at coordinate 13,066,856 of NC_040038.1, read as the reverse complement.
TCAACTTCTTATTTTTCTTAAAGAGGGATTTAATTTACTTTTTATTTATTTATTTATTATTATTATTATTTTTTTATATATTTTAAGGGTTAAATATTACTTAAGTTGTGAAAAATGCCTTTTGACGCGAAGATCAACATTTTTAGATGCAGATCCCCGGTTACTCAACATTTCACATACTCAAGTTGCTTTGCATACTCTTAATTCAAGTACCTTTTTACGCGAATGTCGACATTTGTAGATGCCAACCCCCGGTTACTCGGTATGAGAATCATTGGAGTAGAATAACCCCTTTTTTTTTTCAATATATATATATATATAATAAAATTCCCTCTAAGAGTAATCATGAGAAGAGTATGACACTTATTAACCATATTAATTTCTTATCTTATAAAATTAGATAAAAAGAAGAATTTTCATCAAATATACAAAATGTAGGCATAATCTTCTCCACTTTACTAGATATACTTTCCTATAGATGTAAAAATTATAATCACATAAAAATCATTTCCAAATTTCATGAGAAAAGAAGTATCAAAACCGCATATATTTATTTCAAAAGGATAAGTGACAAAATTTTATTTATTTGTTATAGTTAATAACATATATATGTATAAGATTTTGGAAAAATTTTAACAGAGTCTCCCCTTAAAAGTGGACTAAAACTCCCTGCCAGCAACTACAAGAAACACCATTTAAGCACAAGAATTATATCAAACACAACTAAAACCACAAGTATCATACATATTTCTCCCCCCACACTTAAATTACACATTGTCCTCAATGTGTAGGGAAGAAATGAAACAAAAGAAGAAAAGAAAAGAAAGAAGTACTCCCCAAGTCAATGGCTGAGATCCTTATCAGCCACTAATCACGAACCACTGTCAAAATACAAGTACCTACCACATAGAAAACAGAAAAATAAAATGAAGTTAAACATCTTAAGTTCCGCAAGTTAAGATAATTAGGCAAGCAAGTTCATCAACTAAAGATAGCTTCTGCAGTGTGTCAAGTTAGTCATCCCCCTCGGCATCATCGTCATCCTCTGCATCATGATTGGGCGGTGGATGAATGCCCAAATGATCTTCAATTCGGCTTAGACGATTATGGAGTAAAAATGAAGATTTGTGAGTTGGGTAGAAGGAAAAAGGAAAAACGCGGCTGGAAAAATGGAAAAGTGAAGAAATGTTCTGGAAATCGCGTTTTTGAAGCAGAAAAGTGAACCGAAAACGCGACTAAAAACGCGCCTTCAACGCACGTTTTTAAAGACGCGTTTTCTGCACAAATCTCGCAGAATTGAAAACGCGGTTACGTATGAAAACGCGACTTAAAGTCGCGTTTATCTGTGTCGCGTTTTCCAGTTTTGCTCAGGCGAGAAAACGCGACTTCCTCCAAAACGCGACTTCAAGTCGCGTTTTAAAGGCGCGTTTTCTGTTCTGCAGGCGCAGAATTGAAAACGCGATTCTGAGAAACGCGACTTGTAGTCACGTTTTCTTGGAAAACGCGTTTTCTGCTTCGATTTTTAGCAGAATTTCAACTTTTGAAAAATTACAAAAGGTACCCCAATGACTCAAAATGCATCATAGATCATTTGTTTGCCAATTTTAATGACTGGAACAAATGTAAAACATTAAAAACATGCATTTTACCCCTTTATAATGAATCAAAAACACCTTTAACGCAAATCGAGGGGTTGAGTTGTTTGATCAAAGTTCGCCTTTTTTGTACTCAATTGGTCCTCCTTGCCTTCAATTGCCAACCCTACATTACAAAAACAACAATTTAGCTAAAACATTGATTCAAACCACAAAATCACACCAAGTTAACAAATATAACCTAAATATTGGGTTGCCTCCCAATTAGCGCTTTTGTTTATAGTCGTTGGCTCGACTGAAAAAGTTGAATCACTTTAGAGCATTAGAGAGAGATTTTCTCCCCATGGGTCGAAACTCCCGAACCAATCCACCATGTGGTGAACCATGCATTGATCTTCATAGTCCAATTTCCTCAAATGCCAAGGAGGAATATTAGACTTGTCATAGAGAGGCTCAACTTCACCTTGGAGTGGATTTTGCTTGTCTTTTCTGAATTGGCTCAACTTTTCACCATTTTCTTCATGGAATGGAGAATTTATTAAGCCAACTTCCATCCTTATCTTCTCCTCCTTTGTTCCTACACCATGAAAGTTAGTACCAAGGACATTTATAAATTTAACTTCTCGGTCCTTTCTTGGTTAACCTTTTCATCATATGGCATATTAGACACAAGAGCAGTAGGCTCTATACTCCCTTCTTTATTATCCAAATTGAATTCCAATTCCTCACCATTAACCCGTAATATAAGCTTACCTTTTTCTACATCAATTATAGTTCGTGCAGTGGCTAAAAACGGTCGTCCTAGAATAATTGGCATTCTCACATCTTCTTCAATATCTAAGACAACAAAATCCACAGGTATTATAGATTGTCTTACCTTTATGAGCACATTTTCCAAAATACCCATGGGACGTGTGATTGACCGATCCGCCAATTGCAATGTAATATTGGTAGCTTTTAGCTCTTGAAGTCCCAATCTCCGGGCAACCGATAACGGCATAAGTGACACACTTGCACCTAAATCACATAAAGCATTAGAAAAATGCAATTGACCAATAGTGCAAGGAATAGAAAAACTTCCCGGATCTTTCAATTTAGGAGGGAGTTTATTCTTAATCAATGCACTACACTCTTCCGTTAATGCTATCATCTCATTATCTACAATTTTTCTCTTCTTTGACATGATGTCTTTCAAGAAACGTGCATAAGAGGGAATCTGTGTTATAGCATCAATGAAAGGAATGTTAATGTGCAATTGTTTAAACATTTTGAAGAACTTTTCAAACTCCCGATCCTGTCCATTTTTCTTCAACCTGTGAGGAAAAGGTATCACATTAGAATTTAATTTGGGATGAAGTGCATCAATATCAATGATAACATGATCATTTTGACTTTCTTGCTCCCCTTCAATTGCTTGCTTCTTGTCTTTTTCACCACCTGAATTTTCAAAATCGAATCCCTCAACCGTTTTACCGCTTCTAAGAATGATTGCATTGACATGCTCTCTCGGATTCACTTCGGTTTTACTTGGTAATTCACCAGGGTTTCTATTGTTGATCACATTGGCAATTTGACCAATTTGAACCTCCAAGTTTCTGTACATCCCAGCTAATTGGTCCAACCGCCCCTCAACTCGCTCGAATCTATCCGAAGTCACCTTAGCAAGTTTTTCCACCGCGATCTCCCAACTTGGTTTAGTTTCAGCCTGTGGTTGCCTTGGTTGAAATCCCGGCGGATTGGTTGGCCTTTGTTGATTGCCTTGATCTTTCCATCCAAAGTTTGGATGATTTCTCCACCCCGGATTGTAAGTATTCGAATAGGGATTATTTGGAGCATTTCGGTTGTAATTATTGACAAATTGTACCTGCTCAGAATCAACACACTCATTAATATCATGTTCACCTCCACAGAAAGAGCAACAAGCTACGTGTGCATTAGATGAACTTGGACCAACTCCACCTTGTCCACTTAGCAATTTCATCACATTATTCATTTGAGCACTCAGCATATTGAGAGTGTCCATTTCTATCATACCTGCGTGACGTCTCGTATTACCTCTTTCATTGGCCCATTGGTAGTTATTTGCGGCCATTTCTTCTATCAAATTCTGAGCTTCTTGGGGTGATTTACCCATTAAAGCTCCACCTGCGGCTGCATCAATAATAGTTTTAGTGGAGAAAGATAAACCATTATAAAAGGTTTGTATGATTAACCATTCCGGCAGTCCATGATGTGGACATTTCCGAAGCAAATCTCTAAACCTTTCCCATGCCTCATATAATGATTCTCCCTCCAATTGACTAAAACTAGTGATATCCATTCTAAGCTTAGCAGTCTTTCCTGGTGGAAAATACTTATTCAAAAATGCCCTTGATAAATCATCCCATGTGGTAAAAGTGTTAGGAGCATGAGAGTGTAACCACATTTTTGCCTTATCTCTTAATGAAAATGGGAACAACCGTAACCTTATAGCATCATCACTAACTCCATTCATTTTAATTGTATCACATATTTCTAAGAATGTAGCTAAGTGTGAGTTAGGATCTTCTACAGCATTACCTCCAAATTGAGATTGTTGAACCATTTGGATAAGTGATGGCTTAATCTCAAAGTTGTTAGCATTTACCGTAGGCCTTACTATGCTTGTTTGAGATCCTTGTGTTCCCGGTAGAGCAAAATCTCGTAGAACTCGCCTATTTGCTTCATTTTCAGCCATTTCTTCTTCAAATGGTAGTTCTATCAAAATTTCCTCTATCGGTTGCCAAATCTCTTGCTCCTCCTGCTGTTGTGTGTGCCTCCTTTGTCTACGTAGTGTCCTCTCAATTTCTGGATCGAAAGGTGCGACTTCTCGAGACTCCCGGTGCATACACTACAAACAGAAATAAGGGATATTATGCAACTTCAATGGTAAAAAAAAAAAAACTGATTACAATATAAGATTAAATATAATCTAAAAAATAAAGCTGTCTAAATTAATAAAGATGATTAGGCTCTAATATTGCCGCTCCCCGGCAACGGCGCCAAAAACTTGACGGGTTTTTACTTTAAGTGCAAGTTTAATTCCGAATTTACACCCGTTGGACTGCAAGTATACAGGTCGCAATTGTAGTACAAGATGTGTATCGGGTCGATCCCACGAGGAGCAATTAAAACGATTATTAGATACTAATTTACTCTATTATTTAGACTTACAATTAATTTGAGCAGAAACTTTAGAATTTAATTCAACTACAAAAATTCTTAAATAGATAAATGCAATTTCACAATAGAAGTAGAATTCACTAAATATTAAGATCTAGGGATGTAGATTCCACATATAACACAAAAGATCTAAAACGAATGAATTTAACACTTGTTACTGCTCTTGTTTAACCAAGGATTCATTTCCAACAATACCAAAATCACATTTTCATGATAATAATGGGTTAAAACAGATTAGTTTTTCCTAATCTCTTGGAAAATACTAAATCTGTTTTGTGCATACCTGAAATATAGATTTTATCCACTTGAATGTATTTCTATTCTCATGAATATACTACTCAAGCTCTACTTATGTCATTCCATTATTTTTACCATTTCTCAATGAGTAAAAACAACTATAAACCTGCTATTGGTGATCAAGCAACAACAAGTAATCCAACATACACAAGTAGATAAGTTAATACAAGACATAACAAGCATAAATCACAATCACTTCATATCATTTGGCCATAAGCTTCATCTACTCCCTAGATAAAGGAAATTAGCTACTCATGAATGATTTAACAATCAAACTCACAAGTTTATTAATGCAAAACATCATGAAGTACAAGTATAAGAAAGGTAAAAGAAAGCTTAGCCAATTGAAGGTAAAGCTCTCCAATTCCTGCTATGTTCTTGTACAAGATGGTTACAAGTGAAAAACCAAATGCTTCTCTAAGAACTCTTAACTAGAGAGAAAACTTGTTGCAAGAAGGAAAACTAGCTACGTATGGTGATGCCAGGCTTCTCCCCTGTGTTTCTGCATAAAAGGTGGTAGAAATTCCATTCCTCTCACTTCATAATTTCCTCCACTCAGATTTTGTAAAAAGAAGTCAAAGATATGATGTTTCCTTTTTGTCCACACTCATTTGGTCTTCTCTTTTATTGCAGAAGCATGTGCACCGAATTCCCTTGCATCTTATAGCTGGAAAGTGGTATGAACACAAGAGAATTGACTGAGTCAAATTGCAGAATTTCGGCTATAAAACGCGCCTACACAAAACGCGGCATAAACTCGCGTTTTGTCTACTCGCGTTTTCACTCTGGCCTTATTTCAACTGAGATTTTCTCCATGATAAAGGCCAAACTAGCTTTTGTGCAAAACACAAAAGTTGTAGCCCTTTGAGTTAGCTTTCCAATGCTTCAAGAATCATCCAAATCGGAGCTTTGTAACCTGAGATATGATCGAAATAATGTCACCTGTTCAAACCTCTGTTTTAACTTCCGACCACAGAATGCAGCTTCTGTATTCCAACGTTTTGCCCATGAAGATGGCAGAAATGGATTTCGATGCCTTCATACGAATTGTAGGTCTCTTTCTTAGCTTTAAAATGGTATAAAGATCACCTCAATCCGATAAGTGTAGCTCCCGATATGGTCAAAATATTGAAGAGTGTCAAAACTAACTTGTATTGCATTTCCTCACTTGAATGTTTTTCACTTCATTCTTCTTGTTGCCACTTGAATTCATCACCAAATCTCTATTTTTTACCTCATTTGACATCCTTTGGTGATTGAATCATCATTCCTGCATAAAAATGAAGTTTTTACCATTAAAATCAATAGAAATGCAATATTATCCACTTTTACCAAAAATATATAATTTTACCAAAAACCTCTTTATTTTATTTATAAAACTAAATAATCAACTCAAAATTAACTAATAAAATGCACTTAAAAATACGTAAAATAAACTCTTATCAAATACCCCCACACTTGAATCATTGCTTGTCCTCAAGCAATATAAAATTCTAACCATCAATGATCCAAAAAAATTGAAAATAAACATATGTAGTATTTCAACTCTATTTCCTTGAATCAAGGTAAATAACCCTTATGTGATCTTTCCATTAAGTTCAAGTACTCATAATATCAAGCAAAGAAGAGCCAAGTATACCATAATTTTACCAATTCAACTCAACTTCTTATTTTTATCAAATTTCGCAAGCAAGCAACTCCTATAGTCAATAAAGATGCTAACTAATCTCATGATCAACTTCTTATTTTTCTTAAAGAGGGATTTAATTTACTTTTTATTTATTTATTTATTATTATTATTATTTTTTTATATATTTTAAGGGTTAAATATTACTTAAGTTGTGAAAAATGCCTTTTGACGCGAAGATCAACATTTTTAGATGCAGATCCCCGGTTACTCAACATTTCACATACTCAAGTTGCTTTGCATACTCTTAATTCAAGTACCTTTTTACGCGAATGTCGACATTTGTAGATGCCAACCCCCGGTTACTCGGTATGAGAATCATTGGAGTAGAATAACCCCTTTTTTTTTTCAATATATATATATATAATAAAATTCCCTCTAAGAGTAATCATGAGAAGAGTATGACACTTATTAACCATATTAATTTCTTATCTTATAAAATTAGATAAAAAGAAGAATTTTCATCAAATATACAAAATGTAGGCATAATTTTCTCCACTTTACTAGATATACTTTCCTATAGATGTAAAAATTATAATCACATAAAAATCATTTCCAAATTTCATGAGAAAAGAAGTATCAAAACCGCATATATTTATTTCAAAAGGATAAGTGACAAAATTTTATTTATTTGTTATAGTTAATAACATATATATGTATAAGATTTTGGAAAAATTTTAACAGAGTCTCCCCTTAAAAGTGGACTAAAACTCCCTGCCAGCAACTACAAGAAACACCATTTAAGCACAAGAATTATATCAAACACAACTAAAACCACAAGTATCATACATATTTCTCCCCCCACACTTAAATTACACATTGTCCTCAATGTGTAGGGAAGAAATGAAACAAAAGAAGAAAAGAAAAGAAAGAAGTACTCCCCAAGTCAATGGCTGAGATCCTTATCAGCCACTAATCACGAACCACTGTCAAAATACAAGTACCTACCACATAGAAAACAGAAAAATAAAATGAAGTTAAACATCTTAAGTTCCGCAAGTTAAGATAATTAGGCAAGCAAGTTCATCAACTAAAGATAGCTTCTGCAGTGTGTCAAGTTAGTCATCCCCCTCGGCATCATCGTCATCCTCTGCATCATGATTGGGCGGTGGATGAATGCCCAAATGATCTTCAATTCGGCTTAGACGATTATGGAGTAAAAATGAAGATTTGTGAGTTGGGTAGAAGGAAAAAGGAAAAACGCGGCTGAAAAAATGGAAAAGTGAAGAAATGTTCTGGAAATCGCGTTTTTGAAGCAGAAAAGTGAACCGAAAACGCGACTAAAAACGCGCCTTCAACGCGCGTTTTTAAAGACGCGTTTTCTGCACAAATCTCGCAGAATTGAAAACGCGGTTACGTATGAAAACGCGACTTAAAGTCGCGTTTATCTGTGTCGCGTTTTCCAGTTTTGCTCAGGCGAGAAAACGCGACTTCCTCCAAAACGCGACTTCAAGTCGCGTTTTAAAGGCGCGTTTTCTGTTCTGCAGGCGCAGAATTGAAAACGCGATTCTGAGAAACGCGACTTGTAGTCACGTTTTCTTGGAAAACGCGTTTTCTGCTTCGATTTTTAGCAGAATTTCAACTTTTGAAAAATTACAAAAGGTACCCCAATGACTCAAAATGCATCATAGATCATTTGTTTGCCAATTTTAATGACTGGAACAAATGTAAAATATTAAAAACATGCATTTTACCCCTTTATAATGAATCAAAAACACCTTTAACGCAAATCGAGGGGTTGAGTTGTTTGATCAAAGTTCGCCTTTTTTGTACTCAATTGGTCATCCTTGCCTTCAATTGCCAACCCTACATTACAAAAACAACAATTTAGCTAAAACATTGATTCAAACCACAAAATCACACCAAGTTAACAAATATAACCTAAATATTGGGTTGCCTCCCAATTAGCGCTTTTGTTTATAGTCGTTGGCTCGACTGAAAAAGTTGAATCACTTTAGAGCATTAGAGAGAGATTTTCTCCCCATGGGTCGAAACTCCCGAGCCAATCCACCATGTGGTGAACCATGCATTGATCTTCATAGTCCAATTTCCTCAAATGCCAAGGAGGAATATTAGACTTGTCATAGAGAGGCTCAACTTCACCTTGGAGTGGATTTTGCTTGTCTTTTCTGAATTGGCTCAACTTTTCACCATTTTCTTCATGGAATGGAGAATTTATTAAGCCAACTTCCATCCTTATCTTCTCCTCCTTTGTTCCTACACCATGAAAGTTAGTACCAAGGACATTTATAAATTTAACTTCTTCGGTCCTTTCTTGGTTAACCTTTTCATTATATGGCATATTAGACACAAGAGCAGTAGGCTCTATACTCCCTTCTTTATTATCCAAATTGAATTCCAATTCCTCACCATTAACCCGTAATATAAGCTTACCTTTTTCTACATCAATTATAGTTCGTGCAGTGGCTAAAAACGGTCGTCCTAGAATAATTGGCATTCTCACATCTTCTTCAATATCTAAGACAACAAAATCCACAGGTATTATAGATTGTCTTACCTTTATGAGCACATTTTCCAAAATACCCATGGGACGTGTGATTGACCGATCCGCCAATTGCAATGTAATATTGGTAGCTTTTAGCTCCTGAAGTCCCAATCTCCGGGCAACCGATAACGGCATAAGTGACACACTTGCACCTAAATCACATAAAGCATTAGAAAAATGCAATTGACCAATAGTGCAAGGAATAGAAAAACTTCCCGGATCTTTCAATTTAGGAGGGAGTTTATTCTTAATCAATGCACTACACTCTTCCGTTAATGCTATCATCTCATTATCTAGAATTTTCCTCTTCTTTGACATGATGTCTTTCAAGAAACGTGCATAAGAGGGAATCTGTGTTATAGCATCAATGAAAGGAATGTTAATGTGCAATTGTTTAAACATTTTGAAGAACTTTTCAAACTCCTGATCATGTCCATCTTTCTTCAATCTGTGAGGAAAAGGTATCACATTAGAATTTAATTTGGGATGAAGTGCATCAATATCAATGATAACATGATCATTTTGACTTTCTTGCTCCCCTTCAATTGCTTGCTTCTTGTCTTTTTCACCACCTGAATTTTCAAAATCGAATCCCTCAACCGTTTTACCGCTTCTAAGAATGATTGCATTGACATGCTCTCTCGGATTCACTTCGGTTTTACTTGGTAATTCACCAAGGTTTCTATTGTTGATCACATTGGCAATTTGACCAATTTGAACCTCCAAGTTTCTGTACATCCCAGCTAATTGGTCCAACCGCCCCTCAACTCGCTCGAATCTATCCGAAGTCACCTTAGCAAGTTTTTCCACCGCGATCTCCCAACTTGGTTTAGTTTCAGCCTGTGGTTGCCTTGGTTGAAATCCCGGCGGATTGGTTGGCCTTTGTTGATTGCCTTGATCTTTCCATCCAAAGTTTGGATGATTTCTCCACCCCGGATTGTAAGTATTCGAATAGGGATTATTTGGAGCATTTCGGTTGTAATTATTGACAAATTGTACCTGCTCAGAATCAACACACTCATTAATATCATGTTCACCTCCACAGAAAGAGCAACAAGCTACGTGTGCATTAGATGAACTTGGACCAACTCCACCTTGTCCACTTAGCAATTTCATCACATTATTCATTTGAGCACTCAGCATATTGAGAGTGTCCATTTCTATCATACCTGCGTGACGTCTCGTATTACCTCTTTCATTGGCCCATTGGTAGTTATTTGCGGCCATTTCTTCTATCAAATTCTGAGCTTCTTGGGGTGATTTACCCATTAAAGCTCCACCTGCGGCTGCATCAATAATAGTTTTAGTGGAGAAAGATAAACCATTATAAAAGGTTTGTATGATTAACCATTCCGGCAGTCCATGATGTGGACATTTCCGAAGCAAATCTCTAAACCTTTCCCATGCCTCATATAATGATTCTCCCTCCAATTGACTAAAACTAGTGATATCCATTCTAAGCTTAGCAGTCTTTCCTGGTGAAAAATACTTATTCAAAAATGCCCTTGATAAATCATCCCATGTGGTAAAAGTGTTAGGAGCATGAGAGTGTAACCACATTTTTGCCTTATCTCTTAATGAAAATGGGAACAACCGTAACCTTATAGCATCATCACTAACTCCATTCATTTTAATTGTATCACATATTTCTAAGAATGTAGCTAAGTGTGAGTTAGGATCTTCTACAGCATTACCTCCAAATTGAGATTGTTGAACCATTTGGATAAGTGATGGCTTAATCTCAAAGTTGTTAGCATTTACCGTAGGCCTTACTATGCTTGTTTGAGATCCTTGTGTTCCCGGTAGAGCAAAATCTCGTAGAACTCGCCTATTTGCTTCATTTTCAGCCATTTCTTCTTCAAATGGTAGTTCTATCAAAATTTCCTCTATCGGTTGCCAAATCTCTTGCTCCTCCTGCTGTTGTGTGTGCCTCCTTTGTCTACGTAGTGTCCTCTCAATTTCTGGATCGAAAGGTGCGACTTCTCGAGACTCCCGGTGCATACACTACAAACAGAAATAAGGGATATTATGCAACTTCAATGGTAAAAAAAAAAACTGATTATAATATAAGATTAAATATAATCTAAAAAAAATAAAGCTGTCTAAATTAATAAAGATGATTAGGCTCTAATATTGCCGCTCCCCGGCAACGGCGCCAAAAACTTGACGGGTTTTTACTTTAAGTGCAAGTTTAATTCCGAATTTACACCCGTTGGACTGCAAGTATACAGGTCGCAATTGTAGTACAAGATGTGTATCGGGTCGATCCCACGAGGAGCAATTAAAACAATTATTAGATACTAATTTACTCTATTATTTAGACTTACAATTAATTTGAGCAGAAACTTTAGAATTTAATTCAACTACAAAAATTCTTAAATAGATAAATGCAATTTCACAATAGAAGTAGAATTCACTAAATATTAAGATCTAGGGATGTAGATTCCACATATAACACAAAAGATCTAAAACGAATGAATTTAACACTTGTTACTGCTCTTGTTTAACCAAGGATTCATTTCCAACAATACCAAAATCACATTTTCATGATAATAATGGGTTAAAACAGATTAGTTTTTCCTAATCTCTTGAAAAATACTAAATCTGTTTTGTGCATACCTGAAATATAGATTTTATCCACTTGAATGTATTTCTATTCTCATGAATATACTACTCAAGCTCTACTTATGTCATTCCATTATTTTTACCATTTCTCAATGAGTAAAAACAACTATAAACCTGCTATTGGTGATCAAGCAACAACAAGTAATCCAACATACACAAGTAGATAAGTTAATACAAGACATAACAAGCATAAATCACAATCACTTCATATCATTTGGCCATAAGCTTCATCTACTCCCTAGATAAAGGAAATTAGCTACTCATGAATGATTTAACAATCAAACTCACAAGTTTATTAATGCAAAACATCATGAAGTACAAGTATAAGAAAGGTAAAAGAAAGCTTAGCCAATTGAAGGTAAAGCTCTCCAATTCCTGCTATGTTCTTGTACAAGATGGTTACAAGTGAAAAACCAAATGCTTCTCTAAGAACTCTAGAGAGAAAACTTGTTGCAAGAAGGAAAACTAGCTACGTATGGTGATGCCAGGCTTCTCCCCTGTGTTTCTGCATAAAAGGTGGTAGAAATTCCATTCCTCTCACTTCATAATTTCCTCCACTCAGATTTTGTAAAAAGAAGTCAAAGATATGATGTTTCCTTTTTGTCCACACTCATTTGGTCTTCTCTTTTATTGCAGAAGCATGTGCACCGAATTCCCTTGCATCTTATAGCTGGAAAGTGGTATGAACACAAGAGAATTGACTGAGTCAAATTGCAGAATTTCGGCTATAAAACGCGCCTACACAAAACGCGGCATAAACTCGCGTTTTGTCTACTCGCGTTTTCACTCTGGCCTTATTTCAACTGAGATTTTCTCCATGATAAAGGCCAAACTAGCTTTTGTGCAAAACACAAAAGTTGTAGCCCTTTGAGTTAGCTTTCCAATGCTTCAAGAATCATCCAAATCGGAGCTTTGTAACCTGAGATATGATCGAAATAATGTCACCTGTTCAAACCTCTGTTTTAACTTCCGACCACAGAATGCAGCTTCTGTATTCCAACGTTTTGCCCATGAAGATGGCAGAAATGGATTTCGATGCCTTCATACGAATTGTAGGTCTCTTTCTTAGCTTTAAAATGGTATAACGATCACCTCAATCCGATAAGTGTAGCTCCCGATATGGTCAAAATATTGAAGAGTGTCAAAACTAACTTGTATTGCATTTCCTCACTTGAATGTTTTTCACTTCATTCTTCTTGTTGCCACTTGAATTCATCACCAAATCTCTATTTTTTACCTCATTTGACATCCTTTGGTGATTGAATCATCATTCCTGCATAAAAATGAAGTTTTTACCATTAAAATCAATAGAAATGCAATATTATCCACTTTTACCAAAAATATATAATTTTACCAAAAACCTCTTTATTTTATTTATAAAACTAAATAATCAACTCAAAATTAACTAATAAAATGCACTTAAAAATACGTAAAATAAACTCTTATCAAATTCAGCTCATTTAAAGCTCTTAAATGAATTAGGTTTTAATCAATTTAATCCTAATTTAGCCAAAACTCAGTCCATTATTTAATTGGATTTCAAATTTAGGTTCAAAATTTTGATCAAAATCTATTTTTCAGGCCCGAATGGGCTAAGTTTGAGTGAATGTGAATTTTTATTTAGCAAAACCCTTGTTTTACTTTATAATTCTAAAGTTTCAAACTACTCTATTTTAATAAAAAGTTATAAATATTAATTTTTTTATTAATATTTTATAAATATTAAATTATTTGATTAAAAAGAATCTACAAATTAAGGAGTGCTTTGATCATTAAAATAGTAATTCTACCTCATCTAATGTCCAACCAAACACAGGATAGGATTATTTCCCAACATATCCTATCCAACCCAAAACCAACCAAACACTAGATATTTGGATTATTTATCGGGAGATGACACCATCCAAGATTAATAATCTGAGATGGGTCATTCCATCTCATCCGATCCATGAATCAAACTAACCGTAAGAGGATAAATTATCATTCCTTCTTAGATCAGAAAAAAGTGTCTTAAGCACTTGTGGCACTTAAAGTCCCAAAAGACATATTCGATAATTTTAGAACTTGAGATGGATAAAAATTCTCTTAGAATTCCATGTCTATCATATCACATAACCCCATTAATAATATTAAATATTTTATTAGTAATGTTATAATATGTTTTAATTATTTGTTCTTAGTATATGTATGTGCCAAATTGATTTTCATTTACTAAAACTTCTAAAATGTATGTAAAGTAGATTCTGATTTTCATTTACTAAAACTTCTAAAATATTGTAAGATTCTCATCATGTTTCTTGTATTACATGTTCATATCATAGTTATGGTTGTTAGAAACGTAGCTAATATTTCTACTATGACTGCTTAGTTTGCAATTCTGGATGTTATAGATACAGCTAAGGTATTTCTGGTAGCAAACGGATTTGGGATACGAATGGCATGCCTCTTCACACGTCAGGGTCATTGGAATTTTTAAGTTGCACTACCATTTATGTCTGACTCTCCAACTGTGAGAACCGGGAAAAAAAAGAAAAAAAATATTTTTTATTTTAAGCATTATTTTATTCCTGTTCACATTTATATTTTCTTCATTATATTAACTTTATATCAGTAAATATAGTTTTGAAATCATTTTTCTAGAATAAGTTAATTCATGAGAAATTAGGAGTGTATATTGGACGTGGGACCCGCTAGTGCGTTAAGTGAGAGAAATTCGCCGGCCAATTGGGTTAAGTTTTGTATAAAAGGATTTAAATACTAGGTGTTAGGAGATAATTAGAGATTACCTAGATGGATTAACTATGGGGAGACAAGAAAATAACTTTAAGGAACAACAAAGTGCCAAGTGTCTCTACCTAGTCAAAGTTAGACTTGCCTAACTTTCTTAACTTTACTAAAAGACCAATTTTGACCCAAATCATCTTCATTTCATATCCTTCTTGGCCGAACCTCTCCTTGAGAGAAAAGAAAAGAAAGTTTCAACTATATCTTCCATTTCTTGCACAAATCTTGAAATCCAACCGATTAAACCTTGAATTAGTCCACAAAAGTAACTTGCTAAGGGAGTTTGAAGGTCTTGTGGAGTTGTTTTGGAAGAAAAATCCCTAAACTACTACCTTTCTTGAGGAGTTAAGGTATTTTGCTTAGAACTCACTCTTTGTTCCTAATAATGGTCAATTGGTGACTTATGGTAGCTAACTAGGTGATTTTATGGAAGATTTCATGGATTAAAGTGGAGTTAACTTAATTTCTGATTTTTTTGGGAATTTTTCTATTTTCATATGATGGTTATGGTTGGCCTTGGATTGATAGCTCTAAATTGTATAAAATGGAGTTTTTGTGCGTTAATTATAGTTATTTAAGGAAAATTTTTGCTTGTGCTGAATATTTCAGATTTAGGGCTACTAATTAGGGCTTTCTTATGGTTGGTTGTTGAGTTTCTAATTGGCTATGATTGTGGGGTATTGTGACCCTAATGAAGTGCGTTGAATGGCTTATAAATTGTTTGTGTGCTTGTGGTTGTTTTGGATGAATTTCAAGGGTTGTTTGTAGGATGGAAAATCTGAAATTTTAGGGGAAATGCTGTCCAAATGTTGAGGATGTTGGATTCTTGTGAGTTTAGGTTGAGGTTGGATAGAAATGAAAGATTTTGGTGTTTGTTTCTACTTTTAGCTCTAAATGTTATGTATTTTCCATTTCAAGTTATATTTGGTTTTGCCTTTATAGTTTATTTAAGAGGTATTCGACTCATGTCCGAGTCTCAATTATGCTTTCTTGATTGTTATAGGGCGTGCCAGTGAACCGAAACTTACGTTGGGCGAAAACTTGTGAAATTGCTTGTTTGAATTGGTGAGTGTATCTTGTATGGTTTAATGCTTAAATGATTGTTTATACTTGATTCTGTGAACTTGGTTGACTTGAATGAGACGAGAGTGTACTTCACCGCTCTTGTTCTCTTACTTGTATGACTACTACTTTATTACTGTGAAACTGTACTTGTGCATGATTTAATGTCGATTGAAGGGTTGTATCCAACGACTTTATTGTGACATCTGAGCTCTTACCTCATTGGTCGTTATTCGGGTCAAGCCAGTAAGGGCTTGGTCGGTTCGATAACGAACCATGAGTGACTATTAGTCGAGTGGAGTGTTATTTCCTCGACCCTGTGATATACTCGAGTATTACCTTTCTGTTACTGTGAGGTGTTCAGGCCCGGTAAGGGGAATGTTCGGTGGAAGAAATGTGGTGTAAAGTGGGATCTACGGTCTTGTTCTTTACTCCAAACGTTGACGGAGTGTCGACGGGTTTGAGATCAAGTACGGCAAGTGGAAAGTGGCTCTTGAGAGCCGACCGTATCCTTTTAACTTGGTTACGTGATGAAATTTTTTATGTGTTCCTTGCCTAATCATGTTTATCCTGGTGTGTCTTGTCGATACCTCACGAGCGTAAGCTCGCCCCATTACCTTTGTTTTTCTTACAGAGTCACCTTTTGGAAACCATGATTTTGGAAGACTGAATTGAGTTAGTATAAATACTTTTTGTATAGCTCCTCGGGAGTTGGAAAACCCTAAATGTACCTTGATCCAAATATTTCCCTTTTGCTTTGTAAATTGCAAATGTATGTGTATAACACTGTTTAATAATGTTCATGTATTATATTTGGTTTGGAATGTTCATTCTCTAGAATTATACCACATTATCTGTATTCGATTGGGTACCGGCTGGATGGTGACGTGGCAGTCACTATTCACTTTCAGTGGCGATTTTCGTTTTCCGTTTTGTGATTGTTGAATCGTTTAGGAGCGCTAATATATATATTCCGAACGTTTTAGTTTGTGTATGACCATCTTAGTAGTTCTGGCGAGAGTTGGGCAGGCAGTTCGCTAACTCCTTTGATACGCTTTAGGGGAAGGTGGGGCTGTCACACCAACTTCATCATTCCGGAGTTCCCTAAGCCCTACTATATATCTTACAATATATCTTATAGCAAGAACCTACAAGAAACGTTATGCATTTTGATTCGAAAATAATTGTCTAGAAAATCTACATCTATCCTCTTTTCTCCACACCTAAAAGTTTTAGGAAAATATTCTTGATTTGGTCGAAGATAATTTCACTCCATGGTTAACAAAGTAAAATCTTGATGATTCATCCAAGGTAGATTTTCCAATAGTGCCTCGTCTTCTTTGATGATCATCCAAGGCAAGATCAAAAAAATCTCTAGATTAGCAAAAAGCAATGGAACACTGAAGAAGCTAGATAGAGATTTTTTTTTTCCAAATATTTGATGAGATTTTGATAGTTTTTGGTACTATTAATTAAGTAGGTTTGCTAAATTTTGAATTTGCTTTATGCAAACATATATGCATCAATTTTTATTTGGTCCTACCTATGTATACAGGCAACTAATCTATCATTATCAATTTTGATTTGGTCCTACCTATGTATATATACAGGCAACTAATCCATCTTTATCGAAAAATTTGGGGTGGAAGAATGGTCTCAAATTGCTAAGATGTTGAAAGGGGAATTTGGAAGCAGTGTAGAACAAGATGGTACAATCATTCGAGGCCTATGGTAAGTGAAGAGAAAAAGTTTAAACATTAAATTTGAGAATGACTTTTGACATAATTTCAGACTTATCTCTTACAAAATCGTCATTCAATCTTGACTTAGGTGCATAACCTCATCCCACAAGGAAATTGGACATCATCAAATCAGAACATAACCTCATCCTCTACTTCTTGACTGCTCCAAAAGCTGATTCGTAACATCCCGTAAGGTCCAAGTGGAGAGGTCTTGCTAAACAATACAGACAAGGAAATCATCAAATCATCAGAACATAACCTCATCCCACAAACAAGGTCATCAGATCATCAGAGCATAACTTCATCCCCTTCTTCTTGAGTCATCCAAAAGTTGATCAGTAAGGTCCAAGCGGCACTTGTTGGTAATCATTTTTCCTGCATTCGCATTATTCACACCTAGAACGACGCTTGTTAGTTATAATTTTTTTTTATTTTTTTATTTTTATGGTGGTCTCAATAATCTTTTTCTATTTTTATTTCTTTTTTATGGAAATCTGACCTTTTTTTGTGAGTGGCCCGATACCATTTAGTCTTTTTGTTTTGGGTTTTAACAGATGTATACCCCTTCTTAAGCACAGCTGCCATTGTTCTCACGAGACAGTTCATTAATTCATTTTATTTGTCAATAAAAAAAATCTAGTAATTTTTTTATTTCATTTTTTGGTTATTTTCGTTTTGGTAATGAGGAGTAATATGTTATAAGAAATTTATTTATTGTTTTGTTTAAGTTACGTAATCTCTTTTTTTTTGGGCTGAATACTTTTTTGTTTTACTACTTTTTAGTTGCTTTTGTTGATTTGGCATTTGTCAACGTTTAGTTTTTATTTTTTGAAGGTTCTGGGATTCCTTATCCTCATTTGCATTTGAAGGGGAGGTAATATATTTTTTTTTGTACTTTTATTCTTTAATGAACCTTTATGAATTTCTTGAAGTAGATTAAACTCAAATGAAGCCATATGGTATAGTTGACAAATAATGCTATGATTCATGGTTGGCTGTTTTATTTGCGGGGGAATCAAACACAAATTTCTACCACAATTCACCATTCAGACATGGAAAATGCCATTTTGTTCTAATAGTGATACGGTACTTTGTCATTTGATTCTTCACTTCTCTGGCGAATACAGTTCTCAATTTGATGCTTTTGGCAGATTTTGGGCAATGTTATAGGAAAATTTTGAACCCTTGCAACATGGGTTAAAAATTTTAACATATTTTAAACTATTTTGAACTTCACACACACATACAAACAGTGTGAATTTTAGTTTCTAAATTACTACATTCTCTTCGTTAAGTTTAATTGGACATGAGAACAATTTCTTTTGGAAATTTTATTTGAGATGAAATGTTCTATCTTGAAGGAATTTGTTGTTCTATAATAAGATTTTAACTTGACAAAAATATAGCCAGCCAATCATCCAATCATCTTACTGTGTTGAATCCCTTTGGAATTCTCCCCCAACTTTTGTTAATCATTTGTTGTTGGATGATTTTCAACAATCTTAATAATAAAATCTCTTTTTTTATATAAAAGAAAAAGTATTATTATTCAAAAGTACAACAGGTTAGTATCCCTCCAAATTACGCATCCAATTGTAATTGGAAGGGGGAGAAAAGTCATCTTAAAAAACTATAAATTAAAACTTAACAAGACAAAAACAAATCTTAAATCAAAACTTAACGAGACAAAAGCTGGATTTTTTGTCTCACTTCTTGGTTCTTTTATTTTTAAAGGTATCTGAACTCAAACTATAAAGAAAAAGGCAAAAAAAAATTGAATTTTGTCTTGATAAAACAAGTTGCATGATGCAGTACGATTACCATTCTGAAGTTCATTCCCTACTTTTATAAATGGTCCAATTTGAAGTAAATTTCCTTTCTGATTTATAGATTCAATTCATTTATCTTCAGCCTAATTTAAAGAATTTGTAAAAGATCTACTAACTACCCGTTTTACCTTCTACAGAATTTCATAATACAAGAAATATAAATACATTTTTGCAACCTTTAGACATCACTTTAATAAGATCATAAAAACATCACTTTAATAAGATCATAAAACTATCTAACCTATAGTGCTAAGATGACTTAGGAGCATAAATGCTGGAATTCGCTTTATTTCATTCAATAATTCCTTAGCCTGAAATTGAGCGCTAAGAACCTGTTTTGTATGCATCAATAGGAGAAAGAAGTCTAACAGGAAAACTAAGAATGATGCTAAGATTTCACTGGCTATAGAAAACATTTTTTTTTTTGGCTACAACTTTGTGGTTGCATAATTATAACAATTGTGGCTTACTAAACAATACAACAATAACTTTATCCCCTGAGTCATCCAGAAGTTGATCCCGTAAGGTCCAAGTGGAGAGCTCCAAGTGGAGAGCTCTTGATAAACAATGCAGACAAGGAAATCATCAGAAGTTGATCCGCAAGGTCCATGCAGATTGCCCTTGAGTAGCTGCTAACAGTTTTTACTACAAAGACTAGCATGAAAAGCACAGCTGCTGACGGTGATTACTACAAAGACTGACATGAAAAGAAATGATAACAGAATTTCCAATAACACAGACAGGTGTCGAGCCTTTATAATAATAAAAATAAAACCTAACTATCACTAAAAGCAGTCAATAATTAACCCTAGGTACTGGAGCAGGGACTCTAGGTGTGCAATGGATTACTTGATTCATCTTATTCCCAAAGAGTTTGCTTAATCCGATATACCAAAATTAATTAATTCACAAAAATTACTAAATAGTAGACAGTGACAAGCAAGATTGTCTCCCCAGGGATTGAAAATATTTGTCTCTTTGAAATTTCAATTGGTAGAAGGGGATTTTATCGGAAACTAAAAACAATTAAGCAATTCAACTAAAAATAAGTAATTAACTAACACGAATATAGCATGAATTAAATCAAGAATAGATAAATTCTAACCAAGGATACAACTACTCAGACACAGTCCATTTATCCGATCATTGATGCAAGAAAGATTCACTTGATTTATTAATTGATTTATTAATAGGCTAGTTATAGTAGCCGACGAACTCTAACGACCAATTTTTTCTTAATTTATTGATAACCAAAGTACGACCATTGATTATCCCTAACCAGAAAATACTCCTAAGTACGACCGTAGGAATTAATTTTCCAATTGCATTAATAACTAAAAAAATCTAACTCCAATCAATAACACGCTACGAGGGTTATTTAAATTAGATTGCACGTTCCCCTAGTGTGTAAACACGCCAGTTGCCACTAATACTAATCAATCAAACAATTACGGATTTAATTGACTAATTTGGCAAGATTAATAAATCACATTGAACATCGGGCCCTTGACATCCAATTAATAAAATAATCCCATGAAAATTCAAGTAGACAACATGCAAATATTAACAAATTGAGAAACGCATGAAAACTAATTAGATCTCACAGATTTTCAGGACTGCGCCGTCGAGTTGATCCTTGACTAGATGGCAGGCTTAGCCACGCCGCATAAATAAATCTTCACGCAAATTAATTGATTGCAAATGCATCACATTTTTCATTAAAAAACCAGAAGCAAAAGATATTCTTCCCGTTGGGAAATATTGTCGAACAGTAGGCGTGCGCCTGATAAGGGAAAAGAAAGAAAACTAAAAACTATGCTAAAGACTAAGCCCCAGAGCCGTCCTAGCCTTCTGTACGATTATACCTTTTCAAGGCCAAAAGAAAGATGACTAATGCTATCTCCAGTGGTCCCCACAAATTAGGAACAAGCATAACCAAAAGAAGAAAATTTCCTGCACCAACCCAGGCCTTCCGTCTTATTTTGTTTCCCTCACTAGTAGGACTCCTAGTCAGCCGCTATTAAGTATTAATCAGCCAGAAGCAAAAAGGAAATTCGTCTCCTTCTCAGCACCATGTGGGCCCGGTTAGTGAAGCCCTTAGAAGTTTTCATTTTCTCCAAAAAGTCCCTCCTATTTTGTGCTTTTCTATTCCACTCCCTGAAATTGAGTCCAAATACCAAATATAAGTAGATATTAACAATTAAAACAATATTTGGCAAAGACAAAGGGGAAAATTAACAATAAAATTACTAACAATTAACACCCTATCAATTCCCCCCACACCTAAATCATGCTTGTCCTCAAGCATGGGGATAGCAATTGAACACCAAAATTCGACAATGGCTATTGCTCCAACTACCGTATTGCCAAGATACCCAGGAAAACATATATCAAGTATCACAGGTCAAGATCAAAGAAAAATCACTCTAGTTAGCTTCTAAACCACCAACTCCTCCAATTTAAAGCAAACTAATCTAAGAAAAGGGAATGATTGCTCACATTTATCAGCCAATGGTCCAACTATTAACCAAAATCTCAACATTAACTCCACAAATCGGCAAGCTGACTTTTATCACTTACTAACACAACCTTCACTTTTCTTTTTTTTCGCACTTTCCTATTTTCTCTTTTTTTTTTTTTGAGAATAGCAAAAGACTTAGTCTCTAGCCATTAGAGCTTTTTGACGCGAACTCCAACATTTGTCAAATGAAGGAGTCCGGTTACTCAACTCCTATCGCTATATGACCACGTACTCATAGAAATCACTACCTTTTGACGCGAGAATCGACACTTTAGGTGAAAATCCCCGGTTACTCAGTAGTAACAACTAGCGGAGTACAGTCAACTCTTATTTACAACCATATAGCACAATATCTAAAAACAACACAAAAATAACAGCAGCCAGCGTCAAATTTCCAAACATAGAGAACTAAAATTAATAACTGGACCAATTCACATGAAAAACGCCAACAATCATTCCCTATGCCTAGAAAAGTTAACCAAAAATTGGAAAAGTCAAGCAATTACTGATATTCACCAAAAAAATGTTCCTGAACTCAACCACATTAACTTGATACCCCTTTGTCGAAGATATTATCTCCTATGATTATGGGAGATATTATCTTCCATAATTACCTCCCATAATTATGGGATTTTATTGCTTATGATCAATCAAGTTTGATTGCTTATGATCAATCAAGTTTGAATAGATAGGATATGAGTTGATTATGTAATCCCTAAAATCATGGTTCTATTACCTTAAGTGGTGGCAGAACTATGATAGGGTTGTCCTATATATGCCTACCTTGTAAGCATATTTAGTGTGTGGGAAAATAAAAAAAAGGAGAGGTTTTTGTTCATTTTTTCCTTTTCTGTTAAAATTTACATGGTATCAGAGCTCCGGCTCTGTACCAATTCCTGTCATGAACTACCGAGCAGCCATGACTGGATCGACTGCTCACACAAGAGAAGACTCATCCTCGTCTTCAGTAGTTATCCAAACTACAGATTACTCCGCTTCAAATTCTTCTTCCCTACAAATAACTGTTCATAAATTAAATGGTTCCAATTATCTGGAATGGGCTCAATCTGTAAAGCTGGCTATCGATGGCAGAGGTAAACTCGGCCACCTTACTGGAGAAATTCAACAACCAGCTGCTGAAGATCCCAATTTGAAGAGATGGCATTCAGAGAACTCTCTAGTTATCGCTTGGTTGATAAACTCTATGGAACCAGCGATAGGAAAGCCGCACTTATTTCTGCCCACAGCCAAGGATGTGTGGGACGCTGTCCGGGATATGTATTCCGATATAGAGAATTCGTCTCAAATTTTCAATCTCAAGACGAAATTGTGGAAATCAAGACAAGAAGATAGAGATGTTACAACCTATTACAATCAGATGGTAACTTTATGGCAGGAATTGGATCTTTGTTATGAGGATGAATGGGACTGCCGTGCAGACAGTGTTCGATACAAGAAACGGGAGGAGAACGACAGAGTCTATGTCTTCTTGGCTGGACTAAATCAAGAACTCGATGAGGTGCGAGGTCGTATTTTGGGCAGGAAGCCTCTCCCCTCCATTCGTGAAGTATTTTCTGAAGTCAGAAGAGAAGAATCCAGGCGTAAGGTGATGCTGAAGTCATCACCAAAGTCCAAGGCAGAGGATGAAGTTGAGACTTCAGCATTGGTTTCTAAGGGGACAGATTTGGACGGGGATAAAAGAAGGAAGCCTTGGTGTGAACACTGTAAAAAGTCGTGGCACACAAAGGACACATGCTGGAAATTACATGGGAAACCATCGAATTTCAAGAAGAAAAATGGAGGTGATAGCAAGGTGTTGCAGACTGTGAATGAGGATTCTCAAAAGCAACAAACTGACTTTGAGACACCAGCCTTCACAAAGGAACAATTAAGCCAACTGTACAAACTCTTTAAGTCTCCACAATTTTCAGTCACTGAGCCAAAAAGCTTCACTCCTTTCTGTTCTTTTGCTAAAAATGGTAAACCTTTTACTATTGCTCTTTCATGTAAAACATCAAATGCATCTTGTCCACGGGTTATATGGGTTATTGATTCTGGGGCCACTGACCATATGACTAGTGTGTCACAATTATTTTCTACCTACAGTCCATGTGCAGGCAATAAAAGGGTCAAGGTTGCTGACGGATCATTATCCGTCATAGCTGGCATAGGTTCCGTTGTCATCTCTCCTACTCTAACACTTCATAGAGTTCTTCATGTTCCAAAGTTATCATGCAATTTGCTGTCCATAAGTAAATTAACTAGGGATCTCATGTGTCGGATTAATTTTTTCCCCTCTTTTTGTGAGTTTCAGGAACTGACCACGGGGAGGATGATTGGATGTGCTAGAGAAAATGGGGGACTTTACTTCCTTGAAGATGGATCAGATATGACAACACCAATCAAAAACACATGTTACGGGTCTGTCTCTATTACTAGTAATAAAGAGATTATGTTATGGCACTTTAGACTAGGACATCCTAGCTTTTATTACATGAAATACTTATTTCCAGATTTGTTTAAGAATAAAGATTCATCTTCTTTTCAATGTGAAATCTGCGAATTGGCTAAACATCATCGGTCTACATTTTCTATACATCCTTATCAGCCCTCAAAACCGTTTTTTCTATTACATACTGATGTTTGGGGTCCCTCTAGAATTTCAACTTCATCTGGAAAAAAATGGTTTGTTACATTCATCGATGATCACACAAGAGTTTGTTGGGTGTATTTGTTAAGAGAGAAATCAGAGGTTGCAAGTGTGTTTCAAAAATTCTACAGCATGGTTTTGACACAATTTCAAGAAAAAGTCAAAATTGTTCGGAGTGACAATGGAAAAGAATATTTCAATAAAATTTTGGGAAGTTTTTTTCTTGAAAAAGGGATTGTGCATCAAAGCTCCTGCAATGATACCCCACAACAGAATGGGGTAGCTGAAAGAAAAAATAAACATCTTTTAGAAGTGGCGAGGGCATTACTTTTTTCAAGAAATGTTCCTAAATATCTATGGGGCGAAGCAATTTTAACTGCTACATATCTCATAAACAGAATGCCCTCAAGAACCTTGAATTTCCAAACTCCTCTGAATTTTTTCAAAACCATTTATCCCATGTCTCGATTAACATATGAAGTCTCATTAAAGGTGTTTGGGTGCATATCCTTTGTTCACAATCATGAACAAGGTCGAAGTAAGTTAGACCCTCGAGCAAGAAAATGCATTTTTGTTGGATATGCACCCACGCAAAAGGGGTATAAATGCTTTGACCCCATTTCGAAAAAAATGTTTGTAACCATGGATGTAACATTTTTTGAAGATAAACCTTTCTTTGGAGATCCTCTTCAGGGGGGGACTCGGCATGTAGAAGAACTTGTAGAAGATGATGATGTTTTTCGTATTGCAAATCAAATTCCTGATCAAAATTTTGTTGATAGGAGAATTGATTTTTCTGATTTTTTAGAAGAATCTGCAGCACAATTTCCTCAACAAGAATCTTTTCAAGATAATAATTCTAAAACAACAAATGACACTCTTCAATTTGCCCGTCAAAAGGATTTTGAAAAACGTGAAAAAATTGATCAGGGATTAGAAGAGGATCTCTTGTCTTTAGTGCCAATAACAGAGTCGAATTCTCTTAGTGAAAGAGATGGGAATGTAACTGAAAAAACCTTGAAAACCTATGTCCGGAAAAATCATCGAGGAAAAGATAAAGCTCCCCCTTCTCTTCACGACAAGGAATCCGAACCTAGGACAGAATTTAATGTTTTTGAGTCATTAGATAAAGTTTCCTCTGATTCAAAGATTGCTGATTTGGATCTTCCTATTGCACTTCGAAAGGGAGTGCGTTCTTGTACCAAACACCCTATGACTAACTATGTCTCTTATGAAAAGTTATCCCCTACCTTCTTGACATTTACTTCACAACTTTCTTCTGTGGAAATTCCAAAGAATGTACAGGAAGCATTACAAGTTCCAGAGTGGAGAAAGGCTATTGAAGAAGAGATGTATGCTCTTGAGAAGAATCACACATGGGAAGTAACAAATCTGCCACAAGGGAAAAGGACAGTAGGATGTAAATGGGTCTTTACCATCAAGTATAATTCCGATGGGACATTGGAACGGTACAAAGCTCGATTGGTGGCTAAAGGGTTCACTCAAACCTACGGGATCGATTATCTTGAAACTTTTGCTCCAGTGGCAAAATTAAACACTGTTAGGGTGCTTCTCTCAATAGCAGTAAACCTTGATTGGCCGCTCCAACAACTTGATGTCAAGAATGCATTTTTAAATGGTGATCTGGAGGAAGAGGTGTACATGGAGTCTCCCCCTGGATTTGAAGGGAAGTTTCAGTCTAGAGTGTGCAAGCTAAGAAAATCGTTATATGGTCTCAAACAATCTCCTAGGGCCTGGTTTGAAAAATTTACTAGGTCGGTAAAGAATCAAGGCTATACCCAAGCTCAGAGTGATCACACCATGTTTGTTAAACACTCCAAGGACGGGAAGATAGCAGTACTCATTGTGTACGTGGATGATATCATCCTCACAGGAGATGACTTAATTGAGATGGAACGGCTGAAGAAAAGTCTTGCTTCTAGCTTTGAAATCAAAGATTTGGGAACACTACGATATTTCTTAGGGATGGAGGTAGCTCGGTCCAAGAAGGGCATTGTTGTGTCCCAACGCAAGTATGTTTTGGATCTTTTAAAGGAAACAGGGATGAGTGGATGTCGACCTGCAGACACTCCTATGGATCCGAATCACAAGTTAGCAGATATAAAAGATGGAACACCAGTTGATACTGCTCGATACCAAAAGTTAGTAGGCAAGCTAATTTACTTGGCTCACACTCGTCCTGATATAGCTTTTTCAGTGAGTGTTGTGAGCCAGTTTATGCATTCTCCATATGAAGAGCACCTTGATGCAGTATATCGAATTCTGAGGTACTTAAAAAGTACTCCAGGAAAGGGATTGTTCTTTAAAAGAGGAGATCGAAAGACCATTGAAGCTTATACAGATGCTGATTGGGCAGGATCAGTCATTGATAGAAGATCAACCTCGGGATATTGTACCTTTGTATGGGGCAATTTGGTTACTTGGAGAAGTAAGAAACAAAGTGTTGTAGCTCGTAGTAGTGCAGAGGCAGAGTACCGAGCTATGGCTCATGGTGTGTGTGAGATGTTATGGCTGAAGAGAGTTTTAGGGGAGCTGAAAAGACCTATTGAACTTCCAATGAGGCTCTATTGTGATAACCAGGCGGCAATTAGCATAGCTCATAATCCTGTGCAACATGATAGAACCAAACATATTGAGATTGACCGCCACTTCATAAAAGAGAAACTTGAAGGAGGAATTATCTGCATGCCATTCGTTCCATCAGCTCAGCAAATAGCTGACATTCTCACCAAAGGACTCCTCAGACCAAATTTTGAACTTCTTACAAGAAAGTTGGACATGATAAATATATACGCACCAACTTGAGGGGGGGTGTCGAAGATATTATCTCCTATGATTATGGGAGATATTATCTTCCATAATTACCTCCCATAATTATGGGATTTTATTGCTTATGATCAATCAAGTTTGATTGCTTATGATCAATCAAGTTTGAATAGATAGGATATGAGTTGATTATGTAATCCCTAAAATCATGGTTCTATTACCTTAAGTGGTGGCAGAACTATGATAGGGTTGTCCTATATATGCCTACCTTGTAAGCATATTTAGTGTGTGGGAAAATAAAAAAAAGGAGAGGTTTTTGTTCATTTTTTCCTTTTCTGTTAAAATTTACACCCTTTATTACTAAAACTTGGCAATATCAGAATTAGAGACAACAACCCCAGATCAAAACTTGGTATTCATATAAGAACTGATCACTAGAAAAAAAAGCAAAGAAAATAAATGAAAGATAGGAAAAAACAAACTAAACATAAAGGAACAACCTCTAGAGACTAAAAACTGGAAAAACTAGCACCACAACGATCCCCCCCACACCTAATTCACACATTGCCCTCAATGTTATAATGTAAAAGCAGAAGGAAGGAGAAGGGCAACGGTACTCCCCTGAAGTCGTCAAAACAGGGGCGGCTCAGGTCGAAATTGAGGAGCAAGGCCTACATGATGCATAAATGCTGCCAAATTCTGCGCCATGTTATTCAAGTTGATGCTAATGTTGGTCACTCGAGTCTCCAGTCTCTCAACTGTGTTCCGGAGTTCGAGCCAGTCGTCGGCCCCTGGGGTAGGAGGAGGCGGAGCGGAGGTAGACGGGCCAGGATCACCGCCAGCAGTAGAAGAACGAACAAAAGAGGAACGAGGGAGGACACGAATCGGTCCCGGGGGAACAACCTCCCACCCGTCGTCACCCTCCTGTACCAAGCTCATTTTCTCTAGACAAGGAATGTCTAAGGGCTCCATTTGACATGCTACATGCAAATCATGGTTAGAGAGATCAAGCAGATGCAAATTAACAGCCAAATGAGTAATATAGGACCCAAGAATCAGGGGACGCTTCTTTTTAGGCAAAACAGATTTAAACTGAGAAGCGAGCCAGCACCCCAAGTTAACCTTGATGTTATTATGCATGCACCAAATAAAGAAAAACTCCGGCTTAGACAAAATGCCCGAGCTATCTCGCCTACCCGAAAAACTATAGGCCAAGAAGCGCTGGATATAACGAGACGCCGGGTCCTTAAGATAACAACTCTTAGAATGGCGGGGGTCATACTCAGCACAGTTGACAGACATATCCTCCCAAATATACCGATAGCGGGAGAAAAAAGACTCTATGTAGTCACACGCACTCTCGACATACTCACGAGACTCAGCATAGGCTGGATCAATAAAACCAAAGGCTAAGTTGAAGTCAGTAATGGAATGGTGGAACTCCTGACCCATCAAGCGGAAACGGATGACATTGGGGGTAGAAACTGTGTAACCAGTGGGGAGGTTGAACTCAAATGTGGCATAGAACTCCCTAACTAACTCAACAAAGGCCGGGCGGTCAAGAATACGAGGATAGGGAAGCCATCCAATGGCCTCAATCAACCTGTCAAAATCAACTCTAATATTTAGAAGACCCAAGGTGGCGGTATCCCGATAGCGACAGGGAATAATCCGCCGTTCACAACAGCTAGCATACCGTTGCCTATCGGCGGGATTGGTGAAGTCCAAATTACTCCCAAAATGTGTAGGGTCAGAGATATGGACGCCTCTCTGCCGCCCAAGGCGAGCCCTCCTCCCAGAGGAAGAAGGATCGTGCGAGGGGTTAGAGGCAGGAATGGAGGACTGGGGTGGGGGAGGCTGAGAAGTCCTAGGGGTCCTAGACCTAGAAGAGGACCGTGGCTTTACCATGGTAACTAGCAGGCAACCCAAAATTGCAGCAGGTGTTCCAATGAACTAAGTAATTGAAATGACAAGACAAAATACTTTCACACAAGGCAATTAGAGGCAACCCACTTTAATAAGCAAATGCAAAGTCACAGTTATATCCCAATTCAGCAAACAGGCGCAGAAAAGGACCCACAATACCAGAGTACAGCTCCCAACAATGCACCAAAACAACAAGTCTAACAAACTCAGAGTGGTGCCATTGGCTAATCAAAAGAACAAATTTCAGCAATTGGACACAAGACCATCCAAAATCTCAACAACTGTCTCCAATTGGACAGTCAAATATCCAATTAAACCTACCAAAATTAGCAAATGACCCAAGAAACCAACAAAGCCAGCAACCACAGTTCAGAAGTTGGACTAGGCAACACAATCACAAATGCCCAGTAGTCACAACTCGATCAATCAGGCAACCAATAACTCCGGATTAACAAATGTTAAACAACTACCATCGCCAGTACCACTGCTGAATGCAAAGGGAAAAATTAAATCAAATAGTCAACTCAAATTTGATCCCCACATATGAAAATAGAAGCTTCAAGTAGTCAAAACCCAAACAATATTCAACAATGTAATCAATACCAGAGAATATCCCAAAATGGAGCAGCAAATAAACTTAGTTCCACCAAAATTAACCCCAGAAAATGCCTAAATCACCCCCTGCTATTAGCTATCAAGAAACCCAAGAAACAAAAGCGCGCAAATTCCAGCAATAGAAGAACCAGAAAAATACTAATCGAGGTTGAAGATTCAATACCTCCACCTGTCAATTTTGACAGGTGGGAATGGCGTGGCTGTGGGTGGCGTGAGCAGCGCCGCCCGGCAGTTGGCGACGGCAAGCTAGGTGGGGAGGAGCGAGACCGAGGGTGGAGCGAAGGAGAGGCGGCGTCGTCGTGGAGCTGGTGGAGGAGGAGGTCAGTGGGGGCGCGCGAGGTTGGAGGAGCGGTGTAGCAGGTGGCGGC